>NC_092351.1:59804186-59870680 GCF_963676685.1 Mytilus edulis | reverse complement strand
TATAGTATTATATGTTTGACTGAACATAATTGATTCGACCAAATAACAACTAGTATTTTCTAGTTGATATTTTTACCTTTATGATATCATTGTTTATATTGACCTATTTTCTCTATTTATACTATGGGAAATCCCGATGGCTAGTATGTGTTTATAAATATATTATGTACTTATGAATTGATGTTTCTAGATGTTTCTATATCTCTAGTTTACTTTTCCGAAAGCTGAATTTTTTTATTTCCATTTTCTTTCATGAAAAACAGGCTTAGTTTCAGCTTTATAGTGATTCGCCTACTTTCCAGGTTCATAATTCATTCCGATGTAAAAATAGATATAATCTAGTGACGTATTGCGTCAGCTTTCTATACTGAATGATGAAACTTTTGTTTGTTTACATTTTTCCGGCGCAGAATTTTAATAACACGTGTACTTATCAATAACACGTATACTTAATGAATTTACTGCGAAAATGATTACGACAAATAAATGAATGACACGACAACTTATACTAAGTACTATGAGAAATAATTTAGTATAAAATCAAATGCAAATTCATATATTTTATTCACCTTTGATACAAAGCTTACAATTCAACCAACTTATACCGTAGATCTTCAACCTCAGACTTCAACTATTTCAGTATTGTTTACCGGAAGAAAGAAATTGTATACCTAAACTGTTAAATAGTTACAAAACCTGAATTAACATATCACAGTAAGTACATATATTGCATAGTAAAATTATATACGATTAGTTAATATAGTTTAAAGTGCAGTGGCAAATATTTCATGCAATTTCAGGACGAACATAGACTATGATGGTTCTAATCATTAAAATACAGGTAAAATTTTTATTTTTGTTATAGAAGGTTTTCGGTTCTTCAGTTCATTATTTAGATATAGTATATCTTTTTCTTGGGTATCTTCACTTTTATAGAAACCGAATACGTTTAAAAGTTGTAAAGGAATATTTGTAAGGGAAGTTTGATTTTAAAATATTAAGGATATATAATCACACATTTTGTGTACCATCTAATATACATGTAGAAACATTAAACCCGTAACTGAACGAAAAGCTTTAAAATAGAATAATCTACCATTGGACATTCGTGATCATACAATTATTTTAACATTTTTTTTAAATCATTTGGAGTTGTATATTTCGTTATGGTGTGATCACACCGTAGACAAAATATCATTTAAAACTAAATACAAATAATTGAGTGCATATTGTATTACATGCATCATTAAATATATGTATAACTTTTCTATATTTCTATAATATGTTTTCCTCTTGGTTTCAGTTCTTATGGTTTTGTCTGTGAAAAGTATTTTGTGTTTTTATATAATTTGTCAAATACTCATTGTTAATATTTTATGTGACAATAAATATTTGAATTGAATTGAATTGAATATATTACGTATATGGAATTTCAAAATCTTGGATCAAATATTGGCCGATTTAATTTAAGGAAAAAACTAACAAATCTCAACTTAAAATTGAATATGCTAGATATGTGTTCAAGTAACGTTTTTGAAGTTATTGTAAAATTCTCAATACCATCATGTTAGACAGTCATTTTCTTCGAAGAAGTCAATTAGAAAAAAAAAATAATATGTATATTTTATTTCCCCTCTTATAGATATGCACATGATGAAGTTTCTTATAATTGGAGTTAGTGTGCTTGTGTTCCTGTTATGCGCAATGGCAAAAGACGAGGATACTGGAACAGTTATTGGTATAGATCTTGGAACTACTTATTCTTGGTAAATTCAAAGTCATAACAATTATTATTTTTTCATAATTATAATTTTTCATTATGAAAACCGTGTGCAAAGCATTCACAGTGCCTAATTTCAAGATATTATAAATTGCCGCCTTTCCCATGGGAACAAATTGTGCGCATCTTCTTACAGACCTCTTCTTACTTTCATATGAATCAGAGTTCCTTCAGACACTTATCAAAACAAGAAAGATCAAATAAGCCAGATCATTTAATATCACTTTCAGATATATTGATGATGTTCCTTCCATTAACAATCCATTCTTCTCTGATTGGATTCCATTGGTATATCCCCCAGAACTCGAACTTAAACAAACAAGTTACAACTCCACGGCTTCCGCTTTTTTTCCTGTTTTTTTTCACTTGATCATATATGATTTTCACATATAATATACCAATAGAAGGTTACAGGGACCTGTTACACTATATAACACAATTTAGCATCACTGCTACACTATATGATGAATCTATTATATACAATCGAGTTTCTTTATTTTAGTGTTGGCGTTTTCAAAAACGGAAGAGTTGAAATAATCGCAAATGACCAGGGAAACAGAATCACTCCGTCTTACGTAGCGTTTACTGAAGAAGGCGATCGTCTTATAGGTGACGCTGCTAAAAACCAGCTGACAACCAACCCTGAACATACGATATTTGATGTCAAGCGTCTGATTGGTCGAGAATGGAATGATGAAGCTGTACAGAAAGACATCAAACATTATCCATTTAAAGTCGTGAACAAGAACAACAAGCCGCACATACAAGCTAAAGTTGGAGATTCAATGAAAGTGTTCGCACCAGAGGAAATATCTGCCATGGTCTTGAGTAAGATGAAGGACATTGCTGAGGGCTATCTTGGTAAAAAGGTGACCAATGCTGTTGTTACGGTCCCTGCTTACTTCAATGATGCCCAACGACAGGCCACTAAAGATGCTGGAAGAATTGCTGGTCTAAATGTGATGAGAATCATCAACGAACCGTAAGTAAAGTACAATTTGTATGATAAAAGAGAAGTAACTCGGTCTATTTATGAACAATCATTATATAGCTGCTCTAAGTTGTGCTGTAAAAAAACAATGTACTGCTACCAAATTTTTATGAACATTCTACAAACTAGACTTAATAATTAATATAATATACTCCGTTCGCAATACTTACTGTAATTAAATAGTTTAACTTATCAAAGCCACTACAGATAACAATTGCTGAAAGTTACAGGTCCTTTGTATTTAATTTGTTGTACATTGAATTGATGTTCTTTTTATTTTCAGAACTGCAGCAGCTATTGCGTATGGACTTGATAAGAAAGGGGAGAAAAATGTTCTTGTGTTTGACCTTGGAGGAGGAACCTTTGATGTATCCATACTAACGATCGATAATGGAATATTCGAAGTCATTGCAACAAACGGTGACACTCATTTGGGAGGGGAAGATTTTGACCAGAGAGTTATGGAACATTTTATAAAAGTCTACAAAAAGAAAACTGGAAAAGACATGAGGACTGATAAACATGCCATGCAGAAACTAAGACGTGAAGTTGAAAAAGCTAAACGAGCCCTGTCGTCTGCCCATCAAACCAGAGTAGAAATTGAATCATTGTTTGAAGGAAATGATTTCTCAGAAACACTCTCTAGGGCCAAGTTTGAAGAATTAAACATGGTACGTTTTGAAATTTAAGTACGAATTGTTTTATATTTGTCATTTCGTGGTCTTTTATAGCAGACTATATGGTCTGAGCTTTGTTCATTAATGAAGGCCGTATGATAACCTATAGTTGTTAATTTCTGTGTTATTGGTGGAGAGTTGTCTCATTGGCAATTATACCACATCTTCTTTTTATATATTTATATCATAACAGATTTGAGCATATTGATATACACCATGTAAATATTTTTGACACTGACATTCTCGTAAAAAAACACCCTTAATTATGCATTAACCTATTCTGCAATATATAACAACAGAAATTAGAATTGCAACTCTTCAGACAGGATAACTGATTCTGTGTATGATTTTACATTTGAAAAGATCGACTAGGATATGCATGAAATATTTGCCACTGGACGTTGATCAAAACCGATTAATTAATCAACGGTGCATTTTAAAAGGTACAAGTTAATACAACTCCTTCTTGAATTTTGTTATGGTTCAGGCTTAGCTTAGTCCAATTCAAGCAAGTGAAATAAATGACCATTGTTTGTGTTTCGCTATCGGAAAGTCTAGAATGATTTTTGTCATGTTGCCTCTTGTGGAGAGTTGTCTAATTGGCAATCTTACCACATCTTCCTTTTTGATATTATATTAGTAAATATAAAAACTTTGTCTTGCAGGATTTATTCAAATCTACAATGAAACCAGTACAGAAAGTATTGGATGATGCCAACATGAAGAAATCTGATATTGACGAAGTAGTCCTTGTTGGTGGTTCTACACGAATTCCTAAAGTGCAGCAACTTCTCAAAGACTACTTCAGCGGCAAGGTGAGTGTATGCCAGTTTTATCTATTCAGTTAAAAAAGAAAATGTTAAGAAGTTTGCATGTTTGCATTTGTTTAATTACCACTTTTATAAAATATAGAAACAACACGTAAATTTCACACGCCCTAAGCGCTTTTCTTCCATGATTTTCCTTCACCAGAGACGCCAACGGCCGAGTATTTCAAATATAAAAAAGAAGATGTGGTATGATTGCCATGAGACAACTCTCCACAAGAGACCAAAATGACACAGAAATTAACAACTATAGGTCACCGTTCATGTATAAGAACCGAAACAGTATATACGTATACTCTACTACGGAACCACCTTCAAAGAATTATTTTTATTACCGTTTTGTGATCAAACAATTGATACATTTATAATTTGGACAACACTAGACTATAGATAGTGAATATGGCAGTAACAGGTCGACATGTCAGTTTAATTTTATAGCCTTTTGATATGATTCAAATTGTATATTGCAAGACAAAAACTAATTTTATGATAGGTCATAACAAACTCCTTCAACTTTGTAGGAACCAAACCGAGGGGTAAATCCAGATGAAGCTGTGGCTTTTGGTGCCGCTGTTCAAGGTGGCATCATGAGTGGTGAGGCAGAGACAGGAGGCCTCCTATTGATGGATGTTAACCCACTAACACTTGGTATAGAAACCGTTGGTGGTGTCATGGCAAAACTGATCCCACGAAATACCCAAATACCAACAAAAAGATCACAAATATTTTCAACAGCAGCCGATAACCAAAATGCTGTAACAATACAGATTTTTGAAGGTGAAAGAACAATGACAAAAGACAATCACATATTGGGAAAATTTGATTTGACTGGAATCCCACCAGCTCCACGAGGAATACCACAGATCGAAGTCACGTTCGCTGTTGATGCTAACGGGATTTTAGAAGTAAGTGCAGAAGACAAAGGTACGGGTAAGAAAAACAATATTGTTATTCAAAAGGATGATAACAGACTTTCACAACAAGATATAGATCGTATGATAAATGATGCTGAAAAATTTGCAGATGAAGATAAAGCTATAAAAGAAAAAGTAGATGCTAAAAATGAACTTGAAAGTTTGACCTATAACCTCAAAAATCAAATTGGTGATAAAGAAAAATTAGGTGGGAAACTGACTGATGACGACAAGTCAACCATTGAAAATGCGATTGAAGAAAAAATTAAATGGTTGGAAAATAATTCAGATCCTTCGTTAGAAGAACTTAAAGAACAGAAGAAATCCTTAGAAGACATTGCTAATCCTATTGTCAGTAAAGTATATCAAGAGTCTGGTTCTTCATCAGAAGGAGAAAAAAGTGAATTATAGATAAAACTCTAGTCCAAAACCTTTGTCTTTCATTCTAAATAATAATTTCTATTCGAAGGGAATTTTGATGAATCCGTAAATGGAACAGCATGATTATTTATCTATGTATCTGTTCACACTTTCATTATAGTATTATAAATGTTCTCCTGAATCAATGTTTTTTTTAGATGCACATACCTATTTCACATATAATTGAATGCATAATATTGTAAATACATTTTCATTGATCGATTCATATAAAAGTTATATTTTATTTTTGCAAATGTTGTAAGTGAATGAATATTTTATAAAATTAATGTGATTCATATTTATTCAATGTCCCTGTTGTTACTGTTATTTATAATTAATTTGAATAAAATTGTGATTATTTGTAATTCTGTTTTATTTCTGTATTGAATTATCTACATGGGATGGAGAAGAGAAGAGATCTGCCATCGGAATATTTCAAAAGATTACTATGTACTAATCTTAATAGTTCACATGCATGTAATTGCACGTATGGGTTCACACAAATGAAAATTAAAATTGCATAATCCTGGAAAATGGTAAAATTGCTTATCTTACTGCTCAGTGTTTAGTTTTCCATGTTGTGCTTTGTGTACCTGTTGTTTGTCGTTTATTAGTGAATTTTTGCCATGATCTTACCAGTTTTGTTTTCGACTTTGAATATGAATATCTTCGGTAACTTTCTCCTTTTTTTTAAAACATTTAGTGGCAAACATTTCATTGATATTCTGATGCAAAAACATACAACAACGAATAACACAATTATATTAATACACTCTGTAAACTATTTCTATTCCTAAATCTAGGTTGGAGTCGTGAGAAGCTAGATCAAATGTTCTCTCACAAAATTTGGTGACTATGTTGAACGAATCTATCCCATCGAACTTGAGATAAAGGATACAACACATATATTTAAGTCTTTCTCATATCTTGACGTACATCTAAAAATTGACAATGAGGGCCAGTTGAAAACAAAACTTTACAACCAAAGAGATGATTTCAGCTTTCCTTTTCTATGTAGAAACATATTCTAGTATGGCCTGCATACGGAGTATATATCTCCCAGTTGACACGATATTCAGGGCTTGTATTTCCTATCGCGATTTCCTTGATAGAGGATTTTCTGCTCACAAGGAACAAGGAACATACTAAACCAAAAGTTTCACGTGGTGAAATTGAAGTCATTCTTCGTTAGTATGACGGATGCTGGTCCCAATAATTATGACGTCTGGCAAGGTTTTTAAAAAAAAAAAAAAATCTGGGACTCCTTCCTTGAATACCCGTTTCATAGAATATAAAGGATATTTCCCTGATGTCGTAATTTTAACCCCGCACCATTTTTCAGAATTAGACTTATTACCAGGTTTGTGATTTTATCACCAAGACGACGAGTGTCACATGTGGAGCAGGATCTTCTTACCCTTCCGGATTACTTGAGATCACCCTAACTTTTTGATTCGGTTCGTGTTGCTCAGTCTTTAGTTTTTTATGGTGTGTGTTGTTTTATATTGTTTTCTATTTGTATTTTACTGTTTGAGCCGTTTTCCGTTCATTTTTACCATATAAGTTTGAATATCCGTATGGTATCTTTCGCCCCTCAAATAGAGTAGATTTATCGTTCAAAGGAGCTCAATTCGTTTATAATTTTAGTACGGTTTCTTTTTTGACTGATGTATTTGTTTTTAACATGAAATTTGTGCCTCATAAGTTTACCTAAAGTCAGCCTTTGAACAATGTAAAATTTTAAATCTTTTTAAGCATGACAAATAAAGGTGCCTAACTTTCACACTGCTCCAGATCGTGTTGCTTTGATTTATATTATATATACAAAAAATTCATGCTACGTTTTTCTAAACTAATTTTTAAGACAGACATAAGATATCAAAGGAATATTCAAAAATAGAAATCAAACTCACAATGTCCTTTGCAAAAAAAACAAAATTATCAAAGGAAAAATAACAATACACAAAACTCACCACAAAAAACAAACTATAGACCGAGGAGCTATTTTTTTCTTTATTAAGGGACTTTCTGGTTTTAATTTTCCCTATGAGTTCAGTATTTCTGTTATCTTACAATTTTCCATTCGACTTATTTTCGCGATGTTTTCTTGAAGGGAAGATCCAGGTTTGGAATATTTGCGACGATTCATAATTGTCTGCTAGCGAAAGTCAAGAAATAATTTGTTTCAAAATGGATGAAGCATTTTAAACCCGTTAGTCGTCGATTGGACTATAAATATACATATATTATATTTTTCTAAATTTGATCAAAGCTTATCTTAGGTTAAACCAAAACTACGCCGAAGGTATGAACATTACTTACCAAATGTTATCAGTATCAAATTTTTATCTTAAATAAAAAGAAATATGATCAAATATTCCTCATCAGGTTGATATTCAAATTTATATACAATTTATTTCTATTACTCGATTGTGTATAACCAGAGATATATAATATAGATATCTCTAGTATACGGTTGATTCAAACACACACATAAATACTTATCTGAATATATAGATTTGAATTGACAGATAATCGAGTTCATGTTAATGATAACGAAAATATTTTACTATTTCATGTTATCAGATGATAACAAGTACAAAATATTCAAGTTTTAACATAAATGGTGTAATCATGGCGAATAATATATCAGTGAAACATCAAATGGACTCGAACAACCTAGTGCGATGTAGGTTTCACCACGAAGAAAGTTGTCAGCTCTACTGCAAAGAATGTGTGGATTTTGTTTGTTTCCATTGTTTAGGTCAGTTCCATCAAAGGCATAACTTTTGTCAAATACGAGATGCTGAAACAAACATTCGTGATGAATTTAAGAGGTTAGTGTTAAGAAAAGAACATGAGATAATTTTAAATGGATCGTCTATAGATAGACTTCTAGGTTTACGGGATGAGATTGAACATAGTATCGCGTATCATACGGAAAATAGGAAGAAACGGGTTGATATGTTAAAAAAGGATCTTCTTACGCAATTAAATGATACAGTCTCAAATAAGAAAACAGCAATTCAAGAAACATTGGATCGCATAGAAAACGTTCGATTAGCATTCTTGAAAATAGATACTACTAATCTTCAGGAATTAGAATTTTGGAGTGTCGTCAACATATTGACAGAAATAAAGTCTTGTCTTCTTTCCGCGAATTCTCATAAGCATTTCCTTGAAAAATTCACTTTCAGACCAAACGACCAAGAAATGTCAGTCGGACAACTTATTTTTTCACACGGTCAAAATAATGAAGCAAAAAGTGATGAGATCGATAAAAGTGAACATCAAAACCCGCCTCTCTGTCGTGACGTGTCTATTCAGACAGAAAACCAGCGTTATTCTGACTCAAAAAATAATAGTTCCGAAGCCAATTGTATAAAAAAAGGCAAAACCGATACACAACAGAAAGATTGTAATGACAAACATGAAGAATATTCAATGTTTCACAAGATCAGTATCGATAGATCATACACGTACAAAAACATTACGAAAATCGTGCCGATTTCAGACAAAAATGCATGGATAATTTCCGGTAACAAATTACATAAAATCACTAATCATACATTAGATGATAAAACTTTTGCACAAAACGTGTGTGATATAGGTATGTTGAGACACGAGTGTGTGTTTATCCTACTGATCAAAGACACAAAAATAATGCAACTTGTAAATGAGAATCGACTAATTTTGTTTGCCAATTCAGGAAAACAACCGTTCTTTCCTCATTGCGCATGTGTCACTAAGGAAGATACCATTATAATTCTACTTCTATCTACAGTACAAGAGGACCAAGGTTATAAATACGCATTCATACATTTGGACTTAGAAGGGGTGGTAGTTCGTCGCATAGAATTTTATCAAAATATTTGCCACATACCAAACAAAATTCTAAGTACTGAGGAAGGCTTATACTTTTTTTACGTAAAAGCTTTTGGTCAGCCGACAACATCTCTTATTCAAAAGAGAAATCCCATATCCGGTACCGTTATTGAATCGTTTCAAGGGGTAATCGGTTATGCTCCAGAAAATGACTTTGAATGTTTCGGAATATGTACTGATACGAAAGGAAATATTTTAGTGTCAGACTGTCGACATCACTGTGTTTTTATACTGGATAAAAATCTCAAGTATAAACGGCGTCTAGTTAATGCATCAGATGGTCTAAATAACCCAAAGTCTGTTGGACTAATTAAAGGTTCCCTGTGGATTGCTGACGAAAATGGCATACTGATATTAAAAAATGAACCCAATTTTAATAACTCTTTGTGTTCAATTGCTTAGATAAATAAGCATGATGAGCGATGTAGGCACGGTACATGATTATCTTCCACCGTCATTGACACGCACACGGCGATAAACGTTTTGTCCCTATGTTTGAAATTCAAGTCTTAGTAGCTGATAAGAAATGAAACCTGTAGTTTTCATGGATTTCACTATATCAAACACGTGCGATAAACGTTTACCCGAAATGAACTTTTTAAATAACATACCCTACACCAGAGCATCATTGTTTATTTTAGAAAACCGACGAGGGCGGCAATTCACTGCTTTCGACAGATACATTATGTAGAACAAGACAAGAACTTTTGATTTTTTTCCTTTTATTCCTTTACTTTTTAGATGATGTAGGCTATAAAATAATACAGTTACTAATTATTATCGAAATGAATCAAAATAATTGATTAAATGATAAAGTACGTTTTATACATTTTATTTCCTATTTTTTATTGACAATTAAATAGATTTCAATAATATAAATTACAAGAAGTATGCTCAACTTAAATGACTAAATTATTGAATCAGTTGTATTTGTGGAATGAAATTAATAGATATGTGTACCCCTTGATGACAATGATAAAAGAAGAAGTGTCGGTGACGGTACGTTATTTATACTAAGTATCCGAATGCATTTTCAGTCAAATAATATCAAATATAAAATTAAATGATGTTGGTATGGAAATTAATACACTCAATACTCGAATATATGTTATATCTTATATGGTTGAAAAAAGAACAACTACACACTTATTGAAGAAACATTACACAATCCCGCTTTACACAGGTTGATGTTATTTTTAGATTAAAAAACGAGAAAAGAAATAACATTAAACCGCGATACCGAATAAGATAAGAAAATCTTTAGTATTTTGAATAATTTATACTTTTGCAAACAGTTAATTTATAAAAATGACCTTATTTATATTCATGTCAATACTGGAAATAAACTAAAAAATGCTGAGTAAATCTTATCCAGGATGTGTGTCAATTTATTCTATGAATGTTAAGGTGAACTCATTTGAATTTAAGAATGTTCAAATAGAAGAGAACAATGAACGTCATACTGACTTCTTGACACGCTCTTCAAGTATACAGCTGTGTGTGATTGTATCAGATTGTAAGTGAAACATACTAAACTCTGGTACATGTACCTCGTCACAAGGAGAAACAACTTAAACATGTTTAAAACACTAGTGTGATGCATGCATCTTTCAGTAATGTAGAACATCTCTATTATCATTGTAATTTATCTTTTGAATAAAATGGACTATTTCGAAAAAAAACTGTTTTTTTATTATTGTATTGAATTATATAGTTTTTATGCCTAAGAGACGATATATGTCACCAAAATATTTCATGACCCCCCTTCCCCCCTCCCCCCCCCCAAAAAAAAAATGAAAAAACAAATGAAAAAAACTCATTAGTGTACCTACAATGAGATCATATTCCTTAATCCTAGAATTAATCATAAATTGTACCTTTATCCAGGTGCATTTCGGTGTCGTGCAAATTGACAATAGGTTGCCATCAGTGTCAAGGAGAGGAAGTTCACCCTTACAGGCAACTGAAACCATCCGTACTTTTAACATGTTTTAAGCACAGGCTCGATGAACTTTTGTAGTGTTTGTCTTTAGCATAATGTCCAAAGTTGACTTGTTATTTTTTGTTTGTTCCCTGAATGTCATTTGTTCATATCATTTTACTTATTATCATGTAACCAGTACAATATGAGAAGTTCTTTGACATGCTGACGGTCATGTTTGTCTTTTGGTTACGGTTTTGATGGCGTATAGCCTCACACTTAGTTTTAATTCATATCATTACCCTGCAGGCACACGTTGTTGAATCAACGTTGAATCTTTGTTGATTTTAGGTTATACATTGATCAACAAATATACAACATTGATTCAACGTTGACAATACAATGTTGAAATTGGTACATTGTTTCAACGTTGAAATAAAATTGTGTTGAAATACAAACACTGAATCAACTTTGGCTAAATACTATATAAAAAAGAAGTATTGCATGGACACATCACAATTATTTTTAAACTGACAACGATATTCACATTTAATAAAATGATAAGTAGATTTATCACTAATTGTAGTGGAAATAATAGAATAACACTTAAAACAACCGCAGTGTATATATAACCATTAATTACTGATTAATCATGAACTTCGCACCCCAAATATCAAAATAATAGAAAATTCCAAAATTTCACCCCACCCTAAAACATAATAATAGAACTAGAGTGTTAACAGAATCATACAGTAAATATGAAATTAGATATTTGTGAATAACCCCTTCTTCTTAAAAGATCCATCCCCCTTCTTCCTTGACTTCTGATGTCAAATATCTTGTTTTCATTTCATTTAATTTCTTTTTTTTTCTATTCTTTTTCATCAATTGAAAGAGAAAGACGTATACATCAGTAAAAAAACAATGGTTGACAACTTTTAATATAAACAACGGATAGATATGTTAAAATAACGATTTAAATTTTCGCGGCATTGTAACATATAAATATTTCAAGACTATTCAGATATGCGCATTCGCAGTTGGTTTTGCTGCCAAATTTTGAATATCCGCTATCGAGACCACAAGTGATTTCTGCAGATTATCAATATCTTTCCTCTTGACATTTTTATCGTAAGTTTAATATTAATTGTTGTGATTACGTTATCGTATTTTAGAACTGTGAGCATATCATGTTGTTATGAAAAGATCTGAAACTGTACTGAAAAGTTGAAAGACACGTGAAAAAGGGGGATGTTTATGACAATCTAACGATTTACCTTAGGATCAGGATAGCATTTTACCATTCCCAAGATATCTTGCAACGTCTCATGAATTGTTAACATTAACTATTTGAAATCATATGATTGAATCAAAAGTAAAAAGAATTTTTAATCGCATAAAAAAGGATGGAGGAGGGGGGGGGGGGGGGGTGTTTACAAATTTGGGATGGTGAGGTAAGAAGCTATATATGACACACTAAGTTGGACCTTTAATATTTTTACTGTCAAAATTGAAGTAGAGTTTCAACAAGGTAATAAAAAAATAAATGGTATAAGAGGTTGGTAAAAAGCTATTTGCATTTACGGCCTTTTTATTTCATGAGTTTTTCATGTTTTTGGCGTTTTATTTCTAGTATTTGGTTTGACCAAGGATTTGTATAGTTAGACTATACAAATCCTTGGTTTGACATGCATCAAGGACAACTGTCATTTACTTTAGTTTTCACCAGTTCTTATGCTTTTGATTTGTACTTTATAAAGTAATATCATTTTGAAGTTATTAATAGTTAAATGTGTTAAACAGAATTAAACTTAACAATGTTACTACTTTTGATTTTGTAGATGTCATCATGAAGACCTAGATGGAATCACGGAACAGCAATTCAAGTGACAAAACTACAAACTTTCTAAAATGGGCTCCAAAAAGACCAGGTGTGAGATAAAAGAAGCTGAAGTTTCACTATTGATAAATAATAAATAAATTTATTTTAATTCCATCGTATTGAATATTTCTGTATCATCAGTGGTTAAACATAATAATACATGGGGTAGGAAGTGTCCGAACAGAAAACTTTGTTTACATTATGATTACGCAGATATTTTAAATAGACATTGAGCAAAATTTGTGTATTAAGGGTTGTGTGCTTTTGAAATCAATATTTTTTCTTGGATGATAATTTTTTGTTGTTATATTCATATTGTTAAATGTTTAAAAAAATCTTGGTGGTTAAATATGGTTCGTAGGAAAGCCAGCAACACACCTATTTGTTATTCAGTTGATTGTTTGTTATCATCATCATGGTCAAATCGTGCTCTCATCACAAGAATGTGGTCACTCAGTTTTATTGTTGAAAATTACTGATATTTTACTGAATTTGCAGTCATTGGCATCTAGGCAAAGTTTTGTGCACCCCAACACTTTTTATTGTTGTACCTATTGTTAACAAGACAACCATCACAAAAAGAACATTGTTTATTTATCTTTGGGTTACCTTAAGGTCTTCAACAGTGAGCTAAAGCTCGCACCATATCAAATATAACCAGACAATGACTTTGTTTAAAGTTGATCAATTTTGTTTTGAGATTATTGTTCAAACTTGGGGTCTAATAGAGCAGTTATTGGATCAGGTTTCCTGTGGCAGAATGTTGCTATGGTATTTCGAAGTTGAGCGCCTTGAGAAGACAATAGCTTGAATATTGGTAGCCTACATTATTCTATATAGATTCAATGTTGAACATCAACGTTGATTCAACCTAGGATTTCAACGTTGATACAAATTTGCAAAATCTAATAATAGTTCAACATTGATTCAACATAGAAAATCAACATTGATTCAATGTTAAACCAACGTTGTGTGCCTGCTGGGAATTAACTGAATATGTCAATGCTTCGAAAGTCATAGTATGGAAATTGTGTTTTCTAGCAACTGTTTTGTATGGTACAACTCTTAATATGGCCAATATAAAGTGTGTCAAAATGAAAATCTTTCTAAGCCATAATCACGATACGTAAATAGGATAGAATGTAGAGCAGGATGATACATTCTTATAAATTTAGACGTCTTTGTTTCAAACAGCTGCGTTGATAAAAGAGACACACGTAATCAAATGTTTGCAGCAAATGGTTACACAAAGTATGTGTGCACTTACAAATTTTGTTTAAATGAGTAAATAATCAATGAAATAGTACAGAACACATTGAGGGCGAAAACAAGAACAGCAGCACATCATATTGTTTATTGAAAACCACACTATTAAATCTACAACAACATAGATAATCATCATGAAAAACATAATACGTATTAAAAAACAAATATAGCATATATGTACATGGTAATAACAATGATCAGAATGAGAGTAAAAATATAATGTTCTATATATGATTTCAACTGTATGAATTGTTATAAGAAATCAACCCAAATAATATTTGGAATAGGACACATCGTTCACCAAGGATGCTCAGGAAAACATATTTATTTTGTTACACATATACCCCGACCTACTATTTTATATCCTACTCAAAATTTTCAGTTGTATTTTAACATAAAATCCTAGAAGGCGCAAAAGAAAATGCATGCATTGTTATTCTGGCAGCTTTCTCTTGTAACTTTATGATTCTGTTTGAACACTGTAGAATTATTGCCTACATCAAAAGATATAACTTACAAGATTGATTAAACTGAGAGAGGTCAATGTTTCCGAGATCATTATGATCGACGAAAATATGTTTTCAAGATTTGCTAATTGGTTTGTGATGAATGCCTTAATTAAGCGAAAATCCTGACTATATAAGATGTAATGCGACTTTTGTTGTATATTTTGTGTTTGTTGTTAGAATATTGTGGATGTGTTAATTAGAACCTCAACCGAATTTTGTGGCCGCTTACATTTGCATTAGACGAGAACCAATGTTTTCTCAAACATGGAAAAGCGTACAAAATTTTAGAGTTGTTCCTTTTGTTAAGGGCACATTTCCAAGCGGTACATGCAACTCCCCGTGGTAAAAAAAGTATTAATTGTAATACTTGCACTTTCAACAACAGTTGTGTTGGCTATTCATATTTTCTCGCGTCAAAAGGAAATATTCTTGGTGATTACCTTAATTAAAAGTATAGTACTTTTTATTACAACTAATCCACCCTATACGAAATAATCTATCATCGGTTAGATATAAACAATTTGGAATTATTTTTCGTCAATCAAGATTTTACAAATTTCTTAACCTTTATCAGATGGTCATAAGTGAAACGTTTGAGCAGCTGAGACTAATTATGTTTGTTCAGATTATGAAATGGTAACTGTATTTTTTCAGAAACTATGGTTGATAAAATTAAAATTGATATTATAGTTCATAGTGAAAAAGACTTTCACTTTAATATTGCATTGAAAATAAAAGGTTTTTTTTGGATTCGAGAGACAACCAATTACTGAATGGATTTAGTTAAGGAACGTAATAAACAGTATGAGAAGCACATAACCTTGTACAATGCCAACGAAGTAAGTAAACAGTATCTACAGGATGGAGGATCAAGAGTATTCATAACTTTACATTTGTGTAAATCAACTTCAGATTTCACTACGATGTCAAAACTTCAAATCAAAGAATATTATTTTTTAAAGGACTTATAAGTTTACCTGATTCGTATCTAAGTTTACTGGCGTTATAAACAATATCCCCGTGCACATCTTGAATGTGAAATTCCATTTTTAATAAAAGATTTACATTTACAATCTTTCCAATACAAATCTTTGTAACGATAGGATAATCTACTTAAAATTCGTGGTAACGAAATACCCGACTTAATAATTTATCTGATATACATAAATGGAGTACTTTGAAATCTGAAATGCGTCTATAGATACGGGAACAGCAAACACTTTGTTAAATATAGACACCATAACAATGGGTTCATAGGAATATCACCGATTATACTTCTTCGTGTAAGAAGAACAGATCATTGCTTTTCTTGCAACATATGTAATATTATTTTCCCAGTTAAACTAATAGCATCTGTCTATTATGATATCTTTTAAAACCATACATTTCTCTACTAACAATGCATAACATTAGTTAAGGTCAATTAAAAAATAACAAACCGATCCATACTGCGATGGCAAGGTCGGATTTAAAGTAATTTCTCAGTGATATCCTTCTTTCAAAAGAATGGAAGATTCAATTCGTTCGATGTGCTCGAGCTTTTGATTTTGCCAATTGTTAAGGGACGTTCTGTTTTAAATTTTTTTTGGGTTCGCTTTTTTTCTTGTTTTACCTTTGTTTTTTAGACATTTAAGTTGTCATTGAATACTTTGAGTCTATTTGGATTTTTGTTAGAAGAAACAATTTGCTCAATCTTTTATCCTATTTTTATATCATTAAAATGTCTCTCAATAACGAACATATTTTGTATGCGCAGTGGTTTTACTCTATCAGTTTTTATTTGTTCAAACAATTTGTTGTTTCTTGCAAATTTGACACAAAAGGTAGGCGATAGAGAGCTTACAACGCAATTCCGAATTTAGTTACTATTTCTTGGCCTTAATACTCGATTAACGAACTCGTCCGTAATAATAGGGTCAGAAATGTAAGTGTGAGAGCATTAACATTGCAAGTATTTATATAATATGAATTCAAAAGAGCATAACTCACCGAGAAAAATTTAATCTGCGTTTCCAAATAGTCTTAGAAGATGCCGAAGTAATACAGATTTTAGGGTGCTTACAATGCCACGTCCTATCTATCTACTTTTGTCTATTTCCAAGAAAAACAGTTGATTTTCTAACTCGTTTGCGAAAATAACTCGAAATGGTTATCTCATTCCGCATTCTTTTTATTCCATCTGTGATGTTTCTAACGTTTATAAGCAAAATTTAAGGAACATTAACTTCCTACAAAATATTTTTTTCTTATCATCATGTGTTCTGAGGATATGGTAAAAGATGTCTAACTTGTAGATCATATCAGTATGACAGAAAATTGATATAAGAAGAAATTACAAAAAAAAACCTAAATTTGAAGTTGAGTTGAAGATCTATTGACATTTTTCTCGTGCGTTGTGTACATGCAATATTGTTCACAGGTGCATAATTATTAAAATCTTAATGAAACATTTAGACGTACGTGCAAACTGGATGATCTATAATGAATAAGAATTCTTTTTTATGATTTTAACTATCTTGTTGTTTACATTGAAGATAATTTAAAATGATGAGAAATAAATCAATTACTGAAAGCCACATAATAACGCTCCCTTCAACACCGGAGTGCTTACACTTGGGACACTAACTTCAATTAAAGGTTCAAATTTTTGTTTAACAACATCCATAAGAATTGGTGATTCCGAGCAATCCCCAAAAACAATTAATTTCCTTCTTTCGGAAAGGTATTCTTTGGTGATTGCAGAAATACATTGATCAAGTATTTCTGAAGCATTTTTTATTGCACTCTCAAATAATGATCTAAAGAAAGGTGCAGCGAATCTGAACTTGTTCCCGACAAGTGAGACATGTTTGTTGAAACTTGAATGCCTTACAATTTCTTGTAAAGGTTCAGTTAGCAGTTTTTGCAAAGAGGCACAGGGAAATGTTAAAGTAATCTTCTCAGTGGATTCTAACCTGACGAGTTTTATTTTGCATTCCATATAGTTTATAAAATTAAAGTATTCTAATTCTTCTTTGAGAAAACTTCCGATATCCAGACCGAACATCTGATTAAAACAGAACAAAATCTCTTCGCAGACCAATGCATTCCCTTTCCAGCTTTCTCCGCGAAATATTTCTTTCACAAAGCTTGGCCAAGTAGTTTCCATCAAAGAAATGTCTGTCGTTCCGTCTGAAAACAAATGAAAAATATTTCCAAATGCAATATAACAATTATATGGTATGATACATTTTTCAAAGTCAATGCAGTTATAGTGTTTCAATGTAGTTCAATAGTTATCAAAGGTACCATGGTTATAATTTATTACGCCAGACGGGCATTTCGTCTACAAATGACTCATCAGTGACCCTCATATCAAAATAGTTATAAAGCCAAACAAGAACAAAGTTGAAGAGAATTGAGGATTCAAAATTCCGAAAAGTTTCGAAAATACGGTTTAAGTATTCTAGACGAGTGGCATTAACCATACAATTTTATTTTTAAGGCACCCACATAAATACGGCTTAATCAATCATATACCATTCGAAAGCATATCATCTGTACTATCTTTTTTGCCCGGTCGTCAAATATTCGTACGGTGCAATTTTCGTTTAATCACGATGAAAGGTCAAGGTTGCACACTTTTTAATTTTACAATATGTCAGCATTTTTGCATACTCTGTCTTCTGAACAATAATTTTGTCTGAAAATATGAAAATCTGTTAGAAACAGATGTTAACAATCACTTATCAAACGCACTTTAAAGTATTAATGACGAATTTTTAATAAATAGGGCTGTTTTCCAGGACTTCCAGTAAAACTGATAAAATTGAATTGAAATCAATTGTTTTGTCTGTTATTCAGTTTTATTCACCATAGAATCAGATAACATATTTTATTTAGTGCTTTGGAAGTTTTTAACATCATAATAACTGCAATTATCCTTCATGCTAACAAAACAGCCAATTATAGCAACTCATGCAGTTGCCAAACATACCACCATCTGCAAAAAGATAGTTTTTTTGCTGTTCTATGTTAACAAAATGTGTATGTTGTCAATATGAGATTAAAAACTAAAATCTTATAATAACAATAGTGTTAAAATACACGCGGGAGGGTGGGAGGTGGAGAAACTAGGGAACAAAACTTTGATATTTTAATTTATTTTTTAAGAAAACTTGTTTTCATGTTGGCTTCTACTGCAACGTGAACTGACTAAGGAACTAAAAGTTTATTAGCTGGCAACTTTAAATTTTATTTGTTCCAATTTTATCAAGTTAAGTAATATATTTATATCTTGAAATACATGTAAATTGACAGATTTTGCAAATCTCTTTTTATTTGAAAATTCTAGCAGTTGGTTATAACTACATTTTCAATCCTGAGTACACTATAGTATAAATATGACTGATTGATTGTAGGTGTTTAACGCCACTTTCGGCACTATTTACTACTAAATAAAATTTAGAAACAAAATAGGGAATGTGTTTAAAAGAAAACAATCCGACCAAAAAAACACCAGAAAACAGCCCAAGGCTACCAACGGGTCTTCAACACAACAAAACAATCCTTCACCCGGAGACATGCTTAGGCTGACACCTAAACAAAAATGTGTACTAAAAATGTGTATAAAAATGGGACCTTTTATAGCTGACTATGCGGTATGGGCTTTGCTCATTGTTGAAGACCGTACGGTGACCTATCGTTGTTAATGTCTGTGTCATTTTTTGGATAGTTGTCTCATTGGCAATCATACCACATCTTCTTTTTTATAGTTTAGTGAAAACGGACGCACACAAACTCTGAAACATATAAGTGAACTCAAGTAAAAAACAAAGCACAACGGCTCCTGACTTAAGACAAGCGCAAAAATGCCGAGGGGTTAAACATGTTTGTGAGATCTCAACCCTTTCCTATACCTCAAGCTAATGCAGAATAACCAAACACACAACAGTACTCACAGTAAAACGCAGTTAAAAAGTAGTCCGAGTCCGATGGCAGAATAGGTAACTGAGGAAACTAAGCAAAACGACGGTGAAACATAAATTAACAAAGGACTACAGAAGTACTGACATGCCAGTTTCAGACCTTATATATATTCATCATATAACGTATTTTGTGGCAATCAATTTTTATTGGAGAAGGAAGCCGGAGTACCAGGAGGGATTAACCGACCTTCAGAAGAAAACTGACAATCCCCATCCATTATACATTTATTCTATTTGTTAGTATGAATGACGAAATTACTGTGTAGGTGTCACACAAAAATTTAACCAATCAGCATCAATGGCCTTTTGTAAAAGTAGGCAACCTCTAAACAAACAAAGCAGCTTTGATGTAGATGTTTTAAACTACTACAGCTACATGCTACAAAAAAAATGTTGTTTATAAAAACTGATATATAAATATGCTTTTTAACCACGTGCACTTTTATTCTAAATTCAATTGCCTATGGGTTTGCATTAAAAATCAATTGTTAATGTACCACACACTATTTTAATTTGAGACATTCAGAAAACCAGTGAGCTCTTTTCATACAAGTGATATGTTAAGCCTGCTATAAAGCCAGGTTTGACGCACCATTTTAATTCGTTTTGAGTTTGCTTTGGAGTACGGTATTTTTGTCATTTTTCTTTTGAGTGGAACATCTGCCATGCATTGATTAAACATGGCCATAAATAAGAATGAGACAGTCTAAATCCATAGTCATACTTTTTCGTTTTGGTTTTTAATGGTGCAAAGATCTCATGATAATAAGAAGTGATATTAATTGACATTAAAAAACACAAAATGGTATGCAATAGCGTAACTAGCATGGGTTAAAAAAATCTGATTTTAATTTAGATCTGTTACAACTCGCATGATAGTATATCATATGCGGATAACGTAATCAGAGATCTATATTTTAGTAAGATTGTTTTAAAATTATGAGTTAGCTTACAAGGAAAGTTGTAATAGTGCATTTGAATTGCTAACTATTGAACTCTATTTGTTTATCCTGAAAAAAAATCCCTTCCTGTACAATCACCATGTGCACTTAAAGACAGACGGACGTAGGGACACAAGGTTTATATCTTATATCAATATCTGAGCTTACAAGTCTTCTTTGCCTTGGCTTAAACATGTTAAAGAAAATAACAATGAGGCAGTGTCAAACCATGATAAGTGAAGAAAAAAAGAAAACACCATGAACAAAGCGAAAAAGTCGGACAAAAAACTACAGTCCTTTTAAAAACACTACACAGAAATGTGCAAACACTCCTAAAACAGGTGGTAATTGCAGTTGCTCAGTAAGGGTATTCAATCTCAAATCATTAATTTGCAGTCATATTTAATAATACAACTAATAAAATATGTAATAATGAGCTTACATTAAAAAAAATCAGCCGGACATGTGAATAAAAAAGTGCATTGTGCAAACAATATTAATTCGAATATTGAATGAAAAAAAAAATCGTCTTTCGACAACGGAAACACATTTTTACTATATATACCTTGCTTATTCATTGAAGGTTACACTTTGTAAATACAGCTGTTTCTCAAACCACGCCTCTTTTGTGGAGATTTATAATATTGATAGAAAATTAATTTTGTTTACATACTGGTTCCCAGTTCTGATCAGTAAGTTGCATCTCATAGAGACATAACTTGGGAAAGTTACCAGAAAATATGCATGTGGATATTGTTTATATTGAAATCTATGGTAACCCTACAGTCGAGGTAGGGATAGTTAAGAAATTTAGTGTTAGTTTAAACTCTTAGAAGATCGGGGCATATAAACGTTGAAAATATGCCGCACAGCCCTATGTTTTGACCTTTAAAAAATTAGTAGTGCATATGCAACTTTCCTTGCTAGGATATGATTTTTTTCAAAACTTCATAGTAAAAGTGGTACAGTTTTAGCCATAAAGGGAGTTCCTATGGGATAATGCATTGTCAATATTTACAGAAATGCAACCTATAACACTTTCAATAACCCTATTATAAAACCGTTTACTCATTTCTTTCGATATTGACTATCTAGCCAAAAAAGCAAAATGATCAACATTGTAGATAGTGTTTTTATAAGGCAACTGCAAAAGTTGCATTAGACGGCCGCATCTTGATCTATATTACATTAATTACAGTTTACAATGAAAAGAAAATTCCCTCGGCTTATAAACTATTAATTTATGATATGTTTTTTACATATAGATACTGATACCGCAAGAACATTAGCTTTTAGTGCAATTATATAATTTTTGGAAGAAATGCAATTGTATGTAAATATAGCGCAATAAACATTTAAGTTTGCATTTGATTTGGAATTATGGTATTTTGTTTTATAATGTTCAGACAATTTTAGATGAACAAATTTCATACAGGTACCAGAAAAGGGCATATTGTTTAACTGTAGCAAAATTTTGGAATATTCATTTTTGACCTTTAACCTTGATTTTACGAATTATTGACGACCGGGATAAATAGAAAGTATAGATCACAAGCTTCCGAATGATATATAATATAGCCGTATGTTAGGTGGGTGCATTAAAGTCGTTAACTAAGCGTCTTTTTGAAAAATGTCACTCGACTATTCTATGCGTGGGATAAGAAAATCGTTAGCTTTTTTTTTCTACGAAAAATGCAAAGTTTTAACTATTAATCCCCGAGGGTATCATCAGCTCAGTAGTCAGTACTTCGGTACTGACATAATTTAACAAACTTTACTAAAATTGTCCGTTTATTAATTTTGAAATTATTAAGAAACTAATGTTTCAACTCCCTCAGGCTTTACATGAAATTGGCTATTTATTTTAGGTATTTTTGACATATATCACTTCAACGGTTTCGGTACTTATTCAACTTCGGATTTCAAATGTTTGGCTTTGAGCGTTCCTGATAAAGGTAAATCCAGAAAAGCGCTTCGGACGCAAGAAATTACTAAACGTGTTGTTTTCATTTTTTTTGTAAGCAGGAAATGTATGAAAATGACAATATAATTGAAATTCGTGTCAACACTGAAGTGCTGACTACTAGGCTGGTGATACCCTCGGGGACGAAACTTCCATCAGCAGTGGCATCGACCCAGTAGTGTAAATAGTTATCAATGAATGCAAAGGTACCAGGATTATAATTTAATCTGCTATGCCAGACGTGCGTTTCGTCTCAAAAGACTCATCAGTGACGCTCAGATCAAAATAGTTTTAAAGCAAAACAAGAAGAAAGTTGAAAAGCATTAAGGACCCAAAATTCCAAAAAGTTGTGCAAAATACGGCTAAGGTACTCTATGCCTGTGATAAGAAAATCCTTAGTTTTTCGAAAAGTTCAAAGTTTTGTAAACAGGAAATTTATGAAAATCACCATATATTGATATTCATGTCAACACTGAAGATACCCTCGCGGACGAAACGTCCACCAGCAGTGGCATCAACCCAGTAGTGTAAATAGTTATAAAATGTACTAGGATTATGATTTATTACGCCAGACACGCGCTTTGTCTGCATTAGACTCACCAGTGACGCTCATATCAACATAGTTATAAGAGGCGGACAATACCAAGAGGACATTTAAAGTTCAAAGGTCTGCGCAATCTAGTGACGAGTCTCATTTGGGATGTCATGATTGTGTGAAAAAAGACAGTTTGGGCTTACGACATTTAGAACAGAAAATGGGACACACATTTTCTATAACGGTCTAACAACTCGTGCGTGCGGAATTTTTTGATGGGATGATTTCAACTATGCCACTTGGATTCTTTGGTTCTATAGCTTCCTTCTAGCCGCAATCCTATATCTACTAACTTATACTGTTATATCTATCAACCCTCTATATATGTAATAGTATGATAGCAATGAAAAATGTAAAAAATGTATTATTCTGAGTTTACTTTTAAGAATGCCAATACATTTATTATTTCAAATTATGAACGAATCCATTATTTTTGTGTATATTCATTTGACAATTTAAACGCGGAATAAATACTAGCATCGTCAGTAGATACATTAGATCAAATATATCAGGGACCGGTGACCGAATAGTATACATTTATGCATTTACCGTGATCACTAGCCTGTCAACACTGATTTTGTGAGTTCTTCAAACCCCGCTCGTGGCTGGTGTGTTGTACTTATTTCTAAATTTACTCAGATTGTTCTCGGACTTCCGCAACAGTAAGATGGCCGTTATATTGCCAAGTGTGCTGAGAGTGTGGTTAAACAGCCACAAAAAGTTAATCGGTCCAAATATATCTACGAACTCAAGATCAGTAGCAGGATACCACGAAAAATTAGTACAAATAAAACTTCCAATGGATTAAGGGTAAAACGTCATTAACAGCCATAGAAAACATGACCGTGTGCAAAACCAAAATGAAGGTCTCTACAATCTTCGTTAAAATTCACATGTGCATAACATATTAACATTGTGTCATAGATCAAATTTTTCTCATTGTATCTTCAAGGACGTTGAAGAGCATAAATTCATCTATAATGGTGTCTTCTTTTACAGTCTTCTGTGACTTGGATGGAGAGTTGTCTCATTGGCACTCAAACCACATCTTCTTATATATATAACAAAACTATATAGTAAAATTTTAATTGAATGTTAACAAAATCTCAAAACACAATATTTAAAGATCTAATTAATTGAATTGGTAACTTTTTAGAATAAGTCTATTTGAAGGATTTAGAAGTTAACAGGATCGCATATAAATTTCCGGTTTCGGTAAACACAATCATCGAAAATAAAGGATGCGCTATTCCGTTAAAAGTAAGTTTGTTAACAGGTACAGCCAAACTAACACCCAAATCTTTGTATCCATGAAAGAATTTAGTTAAGGTTTTAAGTAATTTCTGGTATCGAAATCCCTGATTTAATGATTTACCAGTAAAATGTAAATTACGCTTACTGAAATCCAAAAGGTCATTACAGACACTTCGATTACGCTGTGATATGTTTACCACGTAAGATGGTGTCAGAAAAACATCATCCCCAAAAAAGGACAAATTTAATTACAATAAGGAAAGAAAAATCCTTTTCTTGTTTAGTCGTAAATTTTTGTGTATTTTCTGGTGTCAAACCAAAATATCTAAATCTAGGAAAGGACGCTTATTGCTGCTCATATTTGAATTATTGAAAGTAAATTGCTGTGGGTAAGTTTTGGCAGTATATAAAATATCATCAAGATAGCGAGAAATATTGTTGAATTTATCAATTAAAACGAATTTAACGAGTCATGACTGAATTTGGCCATAAACTGTAATTATAACAGTACAACCTACTTACAACATATACCCATAGGACATTAATTCAAAAGGAATTCCTGGATAATCATAGGGTAATATATGTTCCTTTAGAATTTTAACCAAAGATGAAAACTGGATCTTTCATCACTGTATCGATAGCTTAACTACATAACTGTCCCTACAAAGAACGGTATATTTCTGGGTGTTCGAAGTCCTCCACTAAACCTCTTTGTAAATTATTAATATCAATTTTGTAAAAAATCAAAGCCGGGCTACAACATTATTGTGAAACTGCCTTTTTTACAGGTGGCGTGAATCAGATGTGGATACTAAAAAATCTAAAGATCTTTTAGAGAACATGCAATCTAAGACTCTTTCATCTTGCAATAATATTGAATTATTTAATTTTTCTACACTTTTCTCAGTTATTCCCCATTCCAAACCATACGACAAATTGAAAGAGTAAATTTCCATAAATGTGACCTACCGAATTAGACTATTTACCGGATTTGTTATCTCATAAGCAACACGACGGGTGCCACATGTGGAGCAGGATATGCTTACCCTTCAGGAGCACCTGAGATCACCCCTAGTTTTTAGTTTTTGGTGGGGTTCGTGTTGTTTATTCTTTAGTTTTCTATGTTGTGTCATATGTACTATTGTTTGTCTGTTCGTCCTTTTCATTTTTAGCCATGGCGTTGTCATTTTTTTTTTTTGATTTATGAGTTTGACTGTCCCTTTGGTATCTTTCGTCCTTCTTTGGTATTGCTTTGTTTAAAAAGAAGTAATGGCTAACGAAGTAATAAGTATCTTGTCTCTGGGATAGATCTCTAAAATACTGAACTCCGAGGAAAATTCAAACCGGAAAGTCCCCAATCAAATGGCAAATTCAAAAGTTATTACACATCAAACGAATGGATAACAACTGTAATATTCCTGACTTGGTACAGGCATTTTCTTGTGTAGATGAGGAATTTGTATGAGATGTAGATAATTTCTACTTTGTTTATACTCACTCTGATGCAAACAAAACTTCTCTGAAACTGATATCAAGATGCTTGATTCCTTGATTGACAACATATTTGTCACGTTTCCAGAACGTATTGTTTTTAAAAAATATATAGGCATTCCAATGGGAACCAATTGTACCCATCGAACTAGAGAAAGAGGAAACACCTAATACAGTTTAGTTTGCCGCATAACTTGACTTTCATATACTTATATATAGAAATTGACAATGAAGAAAGGTTGAAAATCAAACCTTACTACAAAAAAAACCAATTTCAGCTTCCCAATTGTGAACTTTCAATTTCTTTGTAGCAACATTCCAGCAGCGCCTGCATATGAAGTATATATCTCACAATTGATAAGATATTCACAAGCTTGTTTTTCCGAGATTTCTTTGATAGAAGGTTGATGCTCACAACGAAGCTATTAAACCAAGAGTTCTAAATGGTGAAGTTGAAATCATCATGTTGTAAATTTTACGAACGCCATCACGAGTTGGTTGACAGTTATGGCATAACCGTTTTACACGTGATACCGGATATGTTCCTGATGTCGTAACAGCAACCCGGTTCCCTTCTCACGAATGTGACTTACCGAACAAGACTTATCACCGGGTTCGTACTCACATGAGCAACACGACAGGTGCCACATGATTAGCAGGATCTGATTACCCTTCTAGAGCACTTACGATCACCAGTCTTTATTTTCTATGTTGTGTTTTGTGTAATATTGTTTTTCTGCTTGTCTTATTATTTTTTGTTCATACCGATGTTTATTTGCGATTAATGAGTTTGAATCTCTGGTATCTTTCGTCCCTCTCGTACGATCTGCCAATACACTGTATTGCTGAAACGTAAATACATGTTGCCAAGGAGAAAATGTATAGCAGAAATTATTTCATCACACCTCAAGTAATTATATATACAAAGAAGATGTAGTGGGATTGCCGATGAGAAAACTCTCTACAAGATACCAAATTACACAGAAATTATCAACTACAGGTCCAATTTGACTCTCTTCAATGAAAAAAAAATCATACCGATTAATCAGCTATGAAAGACCCCGAAATGAAAAATATAGATTAATTCAAACGAGAACAAGAATGTGTCCATAGTACACGGATGCCCCACTCGCACTATCATTTTCCATGTTCATTGGACCGTGAAATTGGGGTCAAAACTTTAATTTAGAATTTAAATTAGAAAGATCATATCATAGGGAACATGTGTACTAAGTTTCAAGTTGATTGGACTTCAACTTTATCAAAAACTACCTTGACCAAAATCTTTAACCTGAAGCGGGACAGGCGGACGAACGGACGAACGGACAGACGAACGGACGCACAGACCAGAAAACATAATGACCCTCTACTATCGTACGTGGGCATCAAAATAACGCCTTTCTTCATGTTCAAAATAAATGCATATAACCCATATGTTCCATTGTAGCCATTGTGTCTATGTTTCTTGACGTAAAAGGAAATATAAAATACAAAATTTATACCATATTAATTTGAGATTATTTGTCATTTCCATGCCAGATTTGCTCTAATAGCTTTTGTTTTTTAGATATAAGCCAAAAAACTGCATTTGACCCCTATGTTCTATTTTTAGCCATGGCGGCCATGTTTGAAGATGGGTCACAACTTCGGATACAATTTATAAATATGATACCCTAAAATCATTTAGTTACAGTTTGAAGGTATTTTGCCCAGTAGTTTCAGAGGAGAAGATTTTTAAATATTATCAAAGTTTATGAACAAATTGTGTATAATTGACTTTTAAGGACAATAGCTGCTTAGGAATCAATTGACAACTTTGGTCATATTAACTCTTTTTGTAGATCTTACTTAACTGAACGTTATTGCTGTTTACAGTTTATATCTATCTATAATAATATTCAAGATAATAACAAAAAAGTGCAAAATTACCTTAAGACTACCAAATAAGTGGCAGCAATGAATTGTTCGATTGGTCTAAAATTTCAGGGCTGATATATGTTCACCTTTAAAACATTTGTTTGACCCAGTAGTTTCAAAGGATAAGATTTTGAAATAGTTTACGATCACAGGCGACGACAGACGACGCCGACAGACAATGACGACAGACGACAGACGACGACGACAGACGACGACGACAGACGACGACGACAGACGACTACGACAGACGACGACAACGACAGACGAATGACGACGACGGACGACGAAGGACACCAAGTGATGGCATCAGCTCACATTGGGCCTTTCGGGCCCCGGTGAGCCAAACAAAAAGTACGTCACACAGCAACTGACGACAACCCCTGAATCATAGGCCCCTAACGTGAGATGGACACATACAAATAATGTGGCGGAGTTAAATTGGTTTGATGGCGGTAATCCTGCCCTAACCACGAACAGTGGTATAACAGTACAACATAAAAACAAACTATAAAAATCTGTGGAAAAAGGCTGAAAGACTTAAGATACGAATCGACGAGAAAGATTTTTCAAAGTAGGTACATACTGGTAAAGAGAAAGCAATTTCTTCGATGACAATTACGTCCTGTCTCCTCGATTTTGACTTAACCGAATAAGACTTTTCATCATCAGAGTTGTATAACACGAGGAAGACGACGGGTGCCACATGTGGATAAGCAACTGCAACTGCTTATCTTTTTGTAGCACAAGAGTTTTTCCCTGTTGTTTTGTAATGTAAGCGTACTTTAATTTTTAAAATGAAATTAACAATTGAAAAATGTATATGTCCGTATCTCTGATCTGAATGTACTTCATCCGGATTAATATGAAAAATAACAATAACAGTCAAGATGTGTAGGTTTAAAATTTAAATTATTAACCTTGCCCGAAAGAGTTGGATTGTTGGTGATTTTAGTAACATTAGAAATGGGGTTGTTGTGGAAGAACAGTCAAAGCTCTAATTATCAAACTGCAGATTTCTTAAAAATTCATTTGATTTAACATTGGTAAATGTAATCAATGGTTTTCAAGATTTGTTTATGGCAAGGGTCACATGTCATTCACCTAGAGGCAGAATGTAGATCAAATAATTTGTTTTTGCAATTGGAGTCATTTTTTCATATAAATTAGCATCAAGTTGTATAGCAGAGGGAATACTGTTTTTGGTAAATCAATTAGTACTGATCACTCTGATTTTTATATATGTATTGGAAAACGTTGTCGATTACATTTTTAATCATATTGAAGAAAATACCATTCCAGATATTCCAAAAATCATTATATTCCATTTATTGACCTCTCTTGATGATACTTTGATATATTTAGATTTTGGTGATTCAGTAATAACGTTCTTTAGAAACATAACCGTTGCACCCTTTTCGTTCTTTCTCTAGTCCAAAAGAAATTATGTTATGTAATTCAAAACAACAAATAAAATGTTTGCATTTATCTGGGATAATAAATCCTATTAATAGGTCAATAGTTATCAAAGGTATCAGACTTATAATTCAATACGACAGACGCGCGTTTCGTCTACATAAGACTCACCAGTGACGCTCAGATAAAAAAAAGTTATAAAGCCAAACAAGTACAAAGTTGAAGAGTACTGAGGACCCAAAATTCCAAAAATGGCTAAGGTTAACTATGCCCAGGGTAAAAAAATCCTTAGTTCTGCGAAAAATTCAAACAGAAAGTTTATAAAAATGACCGTATTATTGATATTTATGTCAATACCGAAGTGCTAACTACTGGGCTTGTGATACCCTCGAGGACGAAACGTACACTAGCAGTGGCATTGACCCAGTGGTATAAATAGTTATCAAAGGTATCAGGTTTATAATTTGATACGCCATTTTATTGAACTCAGCTGTATTGTACCCATGAAAAGGCCAACGAACACATTTTGGTGATTTGGTAAACCTTGGACTGAAATTTTTTATCTTATAGGAACACATTTTAATGATGCTAAAAGTGTTTATTATAAAAAAAAAATGGCTGAAGTATGAATTCGGACAATATAAGCCTTGTTAAATCATCAATATTGTTTTATTTCAAAATTTCGAACAATTCTTTCGATTGAGCCCAAAAAAGAATTTACATTATGAATATGTGTACTACTGGTTTCCATTTACAGACTTGATAAGGAGCGGTATTGTTTGGTCCCTTCGATTACTATATAACACTCCATGTTTTATTTACTGTTAGATCATATATTATCATGTTTTCCAGGGGATTAATAAAGGCAACAGTAGTATACCGCTGTTCAAAACTCATAAATCCATGGACAAAAAACAAAATCGGGGTAACAAACCAAAACCGAGCGAAACGCATTAGATATAAGAGGAGAACAACGACACAACACGCAACACACACAGAAACTGACCAATCATCAGACAAAACACCACGAGAATAACAAATATAACATAAAAACCAAATACATGAATTTGGGATAGACAAGTACCGTGCCACGTCTTATCCCAATATCTCAAAAATAAGAGAAAACACAAACGACTCAACGTTAAAATGCAACACACAGAGAAACGAACAATAATATAACAATGACCATCTTCCTGACTTGGTACAGGACACTTTTAAAGGGGAATAAAAGTGGTGGGTTAAACCGGGTTTTATGGCATGCCAAACCTCGCACTTTAATGGCAAAGTTAAATATAATATTGAAATGACAACATAATATTACAGGACTACAATACAAATAAATAGGAGAACATATTAGACAAAGAAAAACATGATTAATAAATAACAAAAACTTAACGAGTAATTTGCTGCAAATGTGTTATGCATTTTTGGCGAGTTAACAAGTTTAAATGTTTATGAATCGAACAATGAACAGTACAAATGCAGTAGTGGTGGAGGTAATAAAAGCCTTCTACATAATGTATAAAGCACAAAATCACTCTATTTCTTATAACTTTGAGCTTAACCATGACATTTTTGCTCTTAAATTTATTTGGTTCTTTACTCATTTCATATGACAATATTTAAGTTACGTTCCAATCCAGTATTTACTAGGATACTTCTTGTGTAAGTAATTTAGTTTGAGTGTCCTATCAGTGGGTAGACTTCAAAATCATTAAAGATGTTCTTGTCATAATATATAAACTTATAATATATTTAAGAATCCAATGTAACGCAATCGGTTTATCACCCGAAAACTAACATGACTGACGGACTGACAGGGAGATTGACTACGATTGACGAAAAGTAAAAAAATTGATGAGAAGATATCATATATTTTAAAACATAGTTCATGTAGTGAACATATATATAATATTCTCACCTCCTAGATCAAATATCAAATATTGCTGATATGTCTCTGTCTGTGGTACCATGTCTTTCAATGATGGTTTTATGAGTACACATAATTCAGAGAGAGCATCCACTTCTTGAATGATAGTCATCTCCTCATTTGAAATATCTGCCTGTAACAATAACATTTCCTTCAAATTACTTAATTTGTAAAATTGACGCATATCCAAAGAAAGTTAGAGTCTCGGTGTCTCTTGTGTCTCAGTAGTCAAACAACGGTATCACTAGCGGTCAACACGGGGCAGGTGCACTCGACTCCGAAAGTCGGTGGTTATCTACGAGCTCTCCGGTTTCCTCCACCAATACAAAAATGAAACACATTTATGGCTGACTATGCGGTATGGGTTTTGCTCATTGTTGACGACCGTAAGGTGACCTATAGTTTTGAGGTTTTTGTGTTATTCGGTCTCTTGTGGAAAGTTGTCTCATTGGCAATCATACCACATCTTATTTTTTATGTTGTATGAAATATTGAAGAATGGAATGTTTTCAAGGTATGAAGTTAATGTGTCAGTTTCAATTCCAATTTTGATAAGACGACTGAGCTTAACCTTTTTTGCGTGCTGATTTTGGGATAGGAGGAACATAGAGAAAATGTTTTAAAAAATGCATGCCAAGAAATACATTTTCAAAGAACTTGTTGCGTAAAGAAAGTATTTGTTTTACTTCGAAAAGCTGAATCATACTTTGAACCCAGAACAGATAACCTTAAAAGTAAGTGCAAATGTAACATATGATCGACATATATATTTCAGACAGTTTTTGTTGATCGCAAACTTATACATTTTTGGGTTTGTTACCAAGACTTACCGGACTGTTACTTTGATAAACAATATTAATTGAATCACAGGTAGCATGTGAATGCAAAATGAGTTTGTTTTATATGGAAGTCATCATGGTTAAACAGAAAGCAAAAAACACGTGAAATTTGTGTAAATATTTATAATCAAGTCTAAAATTAAGAACTGAATCAACTCTGTTAATACTGATTGTCGTTGAAATAATATGATTTATTTCATTAATAAGATAAACCAATTTAATGAAAGAGATTTGATTAATGCATCATTCGGATCCGCATCTCGTTTCCCGCTAATCAACGTCACGAGATTATTGAGCCTAAGTTTGAAATAGCCACTCTTGTACAAATGTGAAAGTTTCAAAAAGGCAATCGTAAAAAAATCAATGACATCCGCATGCCATATTCCAATATTTCGATATAAAACAACCTGGTCCTAGCGCTTAGCAGATTTCGTCGAACAATAATCTTGATATGTTAAATATCACATTAACTGCTTGATAAACGAATTAAGTATTGACAATTCACTTGTAAACTCAACATATACCCTCACGACACTTACCAAAGAAGAAATCCTGGATAATCATAGGTCTTTTCTATGTTCCTTTGGAATTTCAACCAAAGATGATGAACTGGATCTTCCATCACTGTATTGGATACTCAAACTACATAAGTGTTTTTACAAACAACGGTATATTGCTGAGTCTTCCAAGTGCTCCACGAAACTTTTTTTCTAAATTATTAACATCTATTTTATCAGCAATAAAAGACGGGCTTCTAAGTTATTGTGAAACTGCCTATTCTAGAGGTGGCGTGAATCAGATGTAGATACTTAAAAATCCCAAAGATCTTTTAGATTACATACAATCTAACTCTTTTTCATCTTGTAATAGTATTAAAACATTTGACTTTTCTTCAATTTACACAAGTATTCCATATTCCAAACTAAAAGACAAATTAAAAGAGTTGGTATTTCTTTGTTTTATTAAAAAAGAATGGCCAACGTAGATACAAGTATCTTGTCTTACGGAGGGACAAATCCTACTTTGTAAAGGATCACTCTGATTCAAACAAAAAATTCTTTAAAACTGACATTATCAAGATGCTTGATTTCTTGATTGACAACATATTTGTTACGTTCGGAGGACGTGTTTTTCCAACAGACTGTCGGCATTCCAATGGACACAAATTGTGCCACTTTTCTTGCCGACTTGTTTCTTTATTATTATGAGGCTGACTTCATACAGGAACTTCGTAGGAAGAAAGATAAGAAGTTAGCAATATCCTTTAACTCTACTTTCCGCTATATAGATGATGTTCTTTCACTAAATAATTCAAAATATGGTGACTATGTTGAACGCATCTATCCCATCGAACTAGAGAAAAAGTATACTACAGATACAGTTAAGTCGGCCTCATATCTTGACTTACATCTAGAAATTGGCATTAATTTAGAATATCTCCAATCAGAGTCAATGGTTAAGATTTATGTATACATGTGTAAAATCTTTGTACCAATTTGATAAGTCTTATGTATATCTATAAGTGTTGATAAACATAGCTCCGCATGATTAGTTAACATAATATATGCCGTCAGTTTTCTCGTTTTACTTGTTTTACATTTTTATTTTCGGGTTCTATTATAGCTCACTATGCGAGATTGACTTTGCTCATTGTTTAAGGCCGTACGGTGACCTATATTTGTTAATTTCTGTGTCAAACACTGAACTACCGGACAGTAGCATACTATGCTATGAATCAATATACGAACAGAAGATCAGACACTATTCATGAAATGATAAATAATTACACATGAAAGTATTTATCGACATCATAACATATATATACCTAGCTGCGGAACCATAGCTCTTAGGTCCTTATGCTATTTTTTGACTATTTGCGGACCATAGAGCTACGGATTTTTCCTATTTCAAAACGTTCGGAATTGCGACCCAGCTTCAGGTCGCACTTATTTCCCCCAAAATTTATTGTTTATAATCAATGCAAAGCTTGTCAATATATATAGTTCGTTTCGTTAGATATTTTTCAAGGATATGACGTACCTATTTATATTTGAATATTCATTTCCTTAACACTATTATCTAATTATTTCCATTTGTATACATTATCCGCCTATTTTGAAGAAATTTGACAAAATCCGCAAGATTTCAGTCGAATTCAGGAACAGGAAACATAGAGCGCAGGCGTTGACAAACTAAATATTTTAGTTTAACATGTAAAATGTCATTACAAACATTATTTTCAAAAATCTTGTTTGTCGACGTATGCGCTCTATGTTTCCTTTCCAATAATCAACGGAAATTTAGCCATTTTCATTGATTTTTCGTGGAAAATCAAAACAAGTACTATTTGTGAGGTCATGAATAAAACGCGGGAACATAAATTGTCAACACATAGAATTATTTCCTATCTTGTCACTGTATTAGCTATGATTTATTGTAATATTGGTTAATAAATCGTAATTTTAATTTTAAGCTAAATAACGGGGCCATTTTAGGACCTTACCGAACCTACTCCTAAAAACTAAAAAAGATTATGTTGATTATGTTGATCAGACATATTAGCATGTGGATAATAGTTTACAATTGTTAATTAAATGCATTGGTGAAATTATTGTGTTTTAAAAGAAACTAGAAATGTAGCGATTCCAAATGTTTATCCTGTACTTATAAGTTAGTTTTTTGTAAATTTGTTAGGTAGCTGGTGTATTATGATTTCTTAATTTTCACACTTATATGAAGCATCTATCAATATTCTCATTCCAATGGCATACTGCCAAATGTAATCTTAATTTATATTGATCATCACCAAAGCAAACTTTTTTTGTCTTGAAATATGTTCACAAACATTGTTCAAAATTCAAACTTCAACATAAATTCGTCTTTATAGAAAATGCAATTTCGAGGCTATTTATTTCTAGTAGATCAATTTCTAGGGCAGGCTCTAACATTTTTCTGACTTTTCCATTTGTAATTACGATCCTAAATGGCGCATAGTTTGAATTAACTTTAAACCTCAATTAATGATGACAATTAATGAATGAATGAATGATGACAATGATTGAGTAAATGGATGAATTTAATTTCTCATTAACTGAAAAACACACAGTTACAGAGAATATTTACTTATAAACAATTACATTAAATATTAAAGCACATGTGAACAACACAAACATAACCATTTAATTACAAAAGAATAAAGAGGAGTGATATTATTAAAGGGGCACTAGCTGTCAAATTAATGTTCACTGATGTGACTCAAATTATCAATGTAAAACATTTATCCCAATTATCAAAAGTCTAGAATAAACAACTTACAGAGCATGGGATCGATAACTTGTAGTTCGTTTCGTATTTACTTTTGTCTAGATGCCATCGAGTTGACCTCGTAAAACTTTGATGACCATATAAGTTATAGATATTTCATATCTTTTGGATAGTTTTGCGGTGTTTCGAAAATTATATCATAGCTTTTATTGAAAGCCCCGGCCTTAACCTCACGAGACCGATGTTAGCGAGGGGTTTCAACAAAAGCTATGGTATAATTTACGAAACACCGAAAAACTATCCAAAAATATGAAATATCTGTTTTAACCTATTGCAATTTTTAGTAAAATACTCCTTGGTTTGGGCCATTCAAACCCCGCTCACTTTCTAAACATCACGGACTTCTTAAAAGGCGCGAATATCAGTTAGACAAGATTCATTGACAGTAATGGAGCGTCAGATGTCGTTTCCTACGAAATGTGATAATACAGAAAGAATCATATGATCGCTATACGTGTGCGATCAAGAATAAGACATTACCCTGACACAAGTATGTGAAGATTTGAATATATGAGAAAAGACCCAAATTTTGACAGTGATGATTACAGACTTTCACGAATTGCAGCAAACGGGAAAATAAAATCACAAGGACAGTTTTATGAATGACGGGTTAAAGAATGTAATTGTCGGACTATAATTATGCTGCATTGGAGATTTTAAGCATAACCTGCATAGACGATTCCCAGTTGAAAATGAAATTGTTTTGCTGCTAAGGGTGAGTATTTGTTTTATCAATCAACATTATTAAGTTAACAAAAATTATACTTATCTTTAAGATTTTGAATAAATCATACCCCATTTAATTCATATCAAAGGCCAAATCCATAGTTGATATTGTATTTCTAGATTAAGGTTCATCTTTACACTTTGAGTACAGACACAACTGTGTAATTTGAAAAGTTTTAAAGCCTAGCAGCACCTAGATATATAAAAAGATAAAAACTTTCGTGGATTTAGCAAAACATTTTCTTTCCTTGCCTCAGGTTGTGTAAAAATAAACAAAGACTGGTTAAATCTTTGAGATGGTTCCACTCAGCATGCTCAGGTAATAATTGTATTGTAACATATTGATTTAAATGAACAATAGAAGAACAATAGAAATCTACTCTCAACAAAGGTGATTTAAAAAGTGTAAATGAGTGGACTGCATCAAAGAAAACTCAGGTGTTTGTGTTTTTCATCATCTTCTATGGCAAGGAAAGAAAATGTTCATCAAAATCCATAAAGTGTTTTAACATTTTAGAACTTAAATTGGATGTAACATTAAATTATCTAGGTGCTGCAAGGCTTTAAAACTTTTCAAATTACACAGTTTTGTCTGTACTCAGAGAAAAATTCATGGTGTAAACGCAGCCATTTTTGTTAAAGTGTATAGATGAACCTTTAGAAAATGCTACTTAAATTGGCATAAAATTTATCCTCGTTTTGGGTAACTTGACCCTACATTACCTAATTATAACAGTCTTCCGTGACAATTTTTTTAAGTAAGAAAAGTTATGTCGAGTTAACGTAGCAGTCTAATCTTATTTATGTCCAAGATACATTAGCATTTTTAACAAGTCTCCCAAAACATACTTTTTTATTAGGCCTTATAATAAATATGATTAATTTAATCTTTAGAATAAAAACAATATTTGTTTTCCAGACTTGAAGTCTCGTTTAGAGGAAAGGAAATGCGCAAAAGATGTCGAAAGTTGGCAATTGCCAAGAAACTTGTAGAACAGCAAGAACGCATGTCGGGAGAAGAAATTAAATCTTGCCAACGCGGAATTAGAACATAAAAGCCGATGATGAGTTAAAACAGCTGTTTGCTGAAAAAGGCTCTTTTAGGGCCAAACAAATATTTCAAAAAGTATCAATTGTTGTGACATCATAAAACTATGGTATATTTGTGGTCAAGGTCAATTTTAAATAGCACAGTTGCTAAAATTAAAACATTGTATAACTAAATAATACCATAGTTTGCTATGGTACAATTTCGGTTATTGTGAATTATACTTAAGTCTGTCTTCATAAGTTTAATTACAACGGTATAGGTTAAGGTATGTAACCAAGTATAGATTAAGCGAAATCGGGCAATTGGATTTTACTAGGTCTATTTAATTTCATAAAAAATAAGTTAATCCTCTTTTTCACCTGTATGTTACATCCCAGCTCCTTTGTTCTAACAGGGGTGATCTGAGCCGGATCGTCCCTACCAGATCACCCCAGTTTGTGTTTCTTTGTTATGCATGCTTTCCTTTGTTCTGTTACATTTTGGCGGGAATGTCAAACCCACTATAACACTTATAATTAATTATACGGAAAAGACTATCTATCAAAATTCACGTAGAAAAAATCCAGTGTATATGCTGGGATTCGAACTCAATACCTTTAGCATATCAAGCCACGACACATACCACTACACCAGGAGGACTGGATACAAAATCACAACAATTTAACATACTTAAAGGAAGCAAGACCTTTTTTAAGTGGAGCGAGTTGGCAGACCTTTATTCAGTGGGATTTAAACCTTTTTCGTTAATAAGCGAGTTGTCAGACTGATTGTTCAATTTGATTTTATGCTTTTTCAAAAGTTGGGCGAGTCAGTGAACAAGAGTGGGGCGATTTTTTTATAAAGTGACGATATAGTGTGGGCCGATAGTCAAATGGGGCGAGTTGACATTGTTTGATATCTACTCATCGTGTTCGGGGGTCATAAAGTGTATACATCATATAGTAATATATAAAGTATATTATAATGGTTGTGTGGCGTTCTAAACTAGATTTTATGAATTGTAAATGTTTTTTCGTCCAATCTAAAAGAGCTGGGATGTAAAATAGTTATCTCACTCGGACTTGGTGTGTCAGTGTTAGATCACCCTCTGGCCTCCGGCCATCGGGGTGATCTTACACTGATTCACTGCGTTCTTGTGGGATAACTATTAAAGAACTATTGTTTTGTCGATCGATTTAGTCAATTAAATGATTTACCTTTTTTCACTTTAAATGTTGACATTCTGTACCTTCAATAGACTAATCACGCACGATTTATACGTTATCCATCTCTAGCTAAGCGGTCAAATTGAAGTTCACATGAATACGGATTTTATGAGGTCTAATTTTTTACTTGCAAGTGAATAATTAATCTTTAATGTTTCTTAGTTTATTTTGTCAAAATTGAGCCATAATTGTTGCTTAAAGCGAATTAGTATTTCACTATTTCGCTTTCATTAATGATTGAACAAAAAAATCTTATTTTAGATTTTTTATATATCTCATAGCTAGTGCTCCTTTAAGGTTCGTGTGGATCCTCTGACTGAAATGACTGCATTTTCACCTTAAATTTACTATGAGTACAGACAAACCGGAGTATCTGGCAAATGTTGAAGTCATAGCATGCTCTATATAAAGAAAATTCAAATACATTGACTCTTTAAAAAAACAAACTTAACTGGATTTTGCAGAGCACTGTTTTTTATTTATCGAGAAGAGGCCAAAATAAACATAGTTGTGAAAGAGAATTGAAAACTTCCCCACAGGTAATAATTGAAGTGAAATATATTGATACATATGGACATTAGAGTGACAATAGAGGGACAACAGAGGGACAATAGAAACCTGACAATGCTTGGTGTTCTAAACGGTGTACCTGAGTGAACAACATCAAGTAAAAGGTTTAATTCCATTCGTGTAAATCGTGACTTTTCAAATTAAATAACAACAACGCACACAACACATGATATATTTATTGATATTGATTTATTGATTGCTTGGTGTATATCGCCAACTTCATCGCTATTGGTTATTTTGTTGCAGTTAGTTTTTATTGGATGAGAACAAGGACGTGTCTGGAAATAAGCACCCCCTTGGTAGGAAAACTGACACTCCGAGTCAGTTAAAATTGGAATCGAACGCAAAAGTTGCTAGATATTATACTTTATGAGTTAGTTGAAGATCCTTACCTTCGTTACAGCATCACGAATGAACTGTTCTGCTGTCATTTTTGGTATGGTAATCACCCAATAAATGTCCTCAATATTGATGTTTATTTCTTCGGTTCTCCGTAACTGTATTGGAACCTTTCCTTTGATGTAACTAATAAGAGCTGCAAAAACATCCAAAGCTTTCATTGTCTTTAATTTACATCCCGTATAACTCCTTGATTCTGCTAGCAAAGTGTCATTTGTAAATTCTATCTGCAATATTTATATATTTTTTTTTTTATCAGAGACATTTTCAATATAAGTTGTTCAAATAAGCTTTGCTAAATTAAATCAGATTTAATCGAATTGAGTAAAAAGTGTATATTTCCTCAAAGTACAATGAAGTACAGTGGAGATCACTTCTAACCTCTCATTAGAACTGTCAGAATAATCTGTCATAGAACTGTTCTAACCTGTCCTAGAACAGTTCTAGCTAGAACATTTCTACCCTAGAACTGTTCTAGGTAGAACTGTCAGGATCAGTTCTAGGTAGAACTGACTACATCAGTTCTGGGTAGAACTGTCAGGATCAGTTCTAGGGTAGAACTGTCTAAAACTGTTCTAGGTAGAGCTGTCCAAATCAGTTCTAACCGTAGAACTGTAAGCAGAACTGACTAAATCAGTCAGGACTGTAGAACAGTTCTAAATGACGTCACTGCAGAAAGGGCACTTTAGAATTTAGAAGAAAAAATCCGTCCCAATTACTTTCCTATATATAATATTATTTTTCTATATTATTTACTGTTCAACAGTTACATGTATAAATATCAAAGTGGATAGAAGGTTATCCAACTCATCGGAGAAATATTTTTATAAGATTGCATATGAACATCATTGTTTACGTTTCTTCGTTCCCCGTTTTTAACAGTCTCTTCCTAAATAACTCTGCATTTAATTCATGGAATTTTAATCTTAATTTACCTTGTTTGCCTTGGATTTACATTCATGATTTAAGATTCTGTTTTGACAAATGTTCAAACGAAAACTATACAGTGGATGAATTATGGAATATTAATGAAAAAAGTGTTGTTAAACGTAAAAAAAACTATGTAAGCTACATTTGCATTATCTCGTAGATAATCTGGGAGTCTGGAACGTCAGAAAAATAAACTCGATCTGAACATGAATGAAACATTTGCCACTGGCCGTTAGGCTACAAACGAAACCAATCATTTTCCTCCTTCAAATTATTCCAAGAAGAGAAGTTCTCATCCATGTACTTTTCATTTTAAAATAAAGTATATGAATCAGTCATGTGAGTGTTGGATGATGCCGTTAAATAGTTTTGTTTAAAAAAAACAAACGTCATGGACTATACTGACTTAAAAAGTCACTTTTGTGACGATCATTATTTAATAATTTAATTTTGGATGTAACGGGTCTTCTGATTGGCTGACGTTATTTTGTTATCAGCCCATAGAAAAAAGTTAGTCATGTGACCGTATCGTCATCAAAGTTTTTTCATGGTTTGCCAAGGTTTAAAATGGAAGTTAGAATTAAATTATAAGAAATGACTGTAAGATTTTTTTCTGTCTATTCGAAATAACATAAAAAAATGTGGTGCATGCACACTGTTAAAAAACCCGCTACTCACGTTATTCAGTGTGCACCAAATTGTTTATGTTATTTCTTCATAGACAGAAAAATATTACAGTCATTCCTTAAATAATAATATTATCGATACAGAGAGGAAATAATGGCGCGCTAAATCGATGTCGAAATTTGGTATCGTCTTTATCATGCAATATCTGTCCTGACATAGAAATATTATTGGTTTACAATGAGGCCATACATGTATATATTTACATGATAAAGTATATATGTTCAGTTTTGGTTGATGCGGTCAAATAATGTTGTTATTAAAACAACTCAGCCTGATATATCGAAACTACTGAAATTTGTTAGCAATTCAATATTTTGAATATAAAGAGGACATGCTGTCATTTGAATTATACAATCCATCGTGATTGGTTGTTGTCTGCTCTATGGTCGGTTTGTTGTCGCTTTGACACCTTTCGCCATTTCCTTTCTCAATTTTATAAGTGATTTACTATGCAGCTATAAAATTATCTATATATTAAGATTTACATAATAAAGTGTAAATATGGTCAGTTTTGGTTGCTGCAGACACATAATTTTGTTTTACCAGTCTGTCTTCGGTATGAAAACTACTGATATTTGTTTATGATGCAATATTTTGATTAAAAAGAGGACACGCTGACACTCTAAATTGATGCAAAAGAAATTAGGTATTTCAATATTTCTATCATTTGTATTATACAATCCATCCTTACATAACAATATTACAGATTTACTATGCAACTATAAGAGTAACATAAAAAAGAGCAAATATGGTCAGTTTTGGTTGATGCGGTCAAAATATTTTATTACACGACTCAGTCTGAAGTATGAAAACTACTGATATTTGTTTACGATTCAATACTTTGAATAAAAAGAGGATATGCTGGCATTATAAATTCATGCGAACAAAATTTTGAGGTCATTGTTTTCCAATATTGCTGTAACTTGTATATTACAGTCCCTTTTGACCTAAAATTATAACTGAATTACTGTGCAGCTATATAGATTTGCAGAAAAAAAGAGCAAATAAGGTCAGTTTAGATTGATGACGGTCAAAAGATTTTATTACACGACTCAGTCTGAAGTATGAAACTACTGATATTTGTTTATGTTTAAATACTTTGAATAAAAAGAGGACATGCTGACACTTTAAATTCATGCGAACAAAATTTTGAGGTCATTGTTTTCCAATATTGCTGTAACTTGTATATTACAGTCCCTTTTGACCTAAAATTATAACTGAATTACTGTGCAGCTATATAGATTTGCAGAAAGAAAGAGCAAATAAGGTCAGTTTAGATTGATGCCTTCAAAAGATTTTATAACACGACTCAGTCTGAAGTATGAAAACTACTGATATTTGTTTACGATTCAATACTTTGAATAAAAAGAGGACATGCTGGCACTTTAAATTCATGCGAACAAAATTTTGAGGTCATTATTTTCCAATATTGCTGTAACTTGTATATTACAGTCCCTCTTGACCTAAAATTATAACTGAATTACTTTGCAGCTATATAGATTTGCAGGAAGAAAGAACAAATAAGGTCAGTTTAGATTGATGCGGTCAAAAGATTTTTGTATAACAGGTCCATCCGAGGTATGAAAACTACTCGTAAACAGATATCACATTTGTTTAAGATTCAATATTTTAAATTTAAAGAGGACATGCTAGTACTATAATTTTAGTGCAAATCCAGAGGGGAGGGAGGGGGGAGGGTTGGAACCCCTTTTTTGGACGATCAATGCATTTGAATGAGGACATATAGTTGGACCCCCCCACCGCCTTTTCCTGGGTTGGGACTGGGTTGGGACCCCCCTTTTAAAACTGCTGGATCCGCCGGAACAACGTATTACATTAAGGTCAGATAATTTTGTTATGTAAAACGAGCCATCCTGACTCCCGGAATGACAAATGTAAAACAATTGAAATAATAATGCCACCCCCCACCCCCCCCCCCCCCCCCCATATTAACGGCCTAATTTATGTTCAAAAAATGAAAGAAAAACAAATAATTTATGTAACACATCAACAAAAGAAAATCACTGAATAACAGACTCCTGACTTGGAACAGTCACATATCAAAACCGGCAAAATAGCAAAACTCCTTATAATATTAATCGCTATTTTGTCGAAGCCTTTATATTTAGTAAAAGAGTTCTTAAAACTTATAAATCAATTCTAGCTGTAGAATTTATAAATCAATTTTAGCCGTAGGATTTATAAATCAATTCTAGCCGTAGAATTTATAAATCAATTCTAGCCGTAGAAATTATAAATCAATTCTAGCCGTAGAACTGTTCTAGTAGAAGTAGTTATCAAAAGTACCAGGATTTTAATTTTATACGCCAGACGCGCGTTTCGTCTACATAAGACTCATCAGTGACGCTCAGATCAAAATAGTTAAAAAGCCAAATAAATACAAAGTTGAAGAGCATTGAGGACCCAAAATTACAAAAAGTTGTGCCAAATACGGCTAAGGTTATCTACTCCTGGGGTAAGAAAATCCTTAGTTTTTCGAAAAATTCAAGGTTTTGTGAACAGAAAATTTATAAAAATGACCATATAATTGATATTCATGTCAACACCAAAGTGCTGACTACTGGGCTGGTGATACCCTCGGGGACGAAACGTCCACCAGCAGTGGCATCGACCCAGTGGTGTAAATAGTTATCAAAAGTACCAGGATTTTAATTTTATACGCCAGACGCGCGTTTCGTCTACATAAGACTCATCAGTGACGCTCAGATCAAAATAGTTAAAAAGCCAAATAAATACAAAGTTGAAGAGCATTGAGGACCCACAATTACAAAACGTTGTGCCAAAAAAGATTTGGTCAGTTCTAGGTAGAACTGTCTAAAACTGTTCTAGGGTAGAACTGTCAGGATCAGTTCTAGGTAGAACTGTCCAAATCAGTTCTAGCTAGAACTGACCAAATCAGTTCTAGCTTGAACAGTTCTAACCTAGAACTGACTAAAAGGTGTCAGGCTGACAGTTCTACGTACTGTCCTAGAACAGTTCTCCTGACAGATTCTGACATATTTAATGAGAGGTTAGAACTGATCTCCACTGTATACCTATTAGTTCGACTCGTTTGAACTCCTTCAATGATGTCTATGTTTGAAATTGGGATGGTGTCTGATTGTTTCGTTGCTTTGTCACTCTATATGTTCCAATGGAATAAAAACTAGGTCTCTATTGTTAACATTTGGTAATAAATGATGCCACAACAACAATTCTGCCATTGCATGAGTGTGTATCAACTTCATTAGTAGATGCTAAGTTGAAAAGTGCGCCGACACGACTGTTCTATTTTTTACTTTGACTTACATAACCACAAAAACTTAATTGATAAATATATTATTATTAGTAATTTCACCTCACAACTTTTGCAAATGTTTGCCATAACTCATTCTATAAGAAGTGATGGAATTTTAAAACCTTGGTTTGAAACCTCTAAAATGTCTGTTTTAGCTTATTTTTAAGGGAATACAACATGTACAATGGAAGAAAACCCATAGAATGTACCAAATTTCAGTTCCTTTAGCATTCTTAGCATTGTGCTGAAATATTATACAATATAATTAAACATACCCATGTCATTAACCTACTACAAATGGTCATTTTTACATCAATAACGATTTGTTAAAAGAATGCTGACTCAAACGTACTGATCAGTATCCCATATTTGTTAAAATTTTATGTGTTGAGTTTTGTGATATCCTATTATAAAAAGATATTGTTGATCCCTTGTCTAGTTTCAAAATGTAAATCAAATTATATTATTATTCGTTTTTGGGTTACATAATAACTTGTATTGATGATTCATGAATTGGACAATGTCATAAAATTAGACAAAAGACACGTCACTTAAAAATATACCAAGAGAGTAAGTCCTATTGGCGGCTGTAGTGCAAACACTGCAAATACTTTCTTGGATTTGTAGAGATCTTCATGTTAGGAACATGCATAGAAAATCAAATTTTGTGTGATAAAAAGAAAACGTACTATCAGAACTTTCACATAAAATGTGAGAAGATTGCTTTTATAACATGCTTTCAGATAAAAAAAGAAAAAATGGGGTCACTGAACTTGTTTTCTTGCTACATATCAAAATAGGTAAACTCATAACACTTTCTATTATAAAAATTACTTTATCTGATTTATCTCCCCTTATTTGGCAAAGTTGAAAAAAAATCTGATCAAACACAAAGTATTTTTGAGAAATTACAGCTGTAATTATGATAAAACACACAATTTTCTATATTCTTATCAAAAGTCTTTTACATAAATTACATACAACTCTCAACATTTGGACATTTCATCAAATATCTAGACCAAAGTTATCTGCTTCTTCAAAATCAAAGATGGAGGAAGACACCCGAGTCACCTTAAAGTGTGATGTGTTAACAGAGACTTTTTATATCCCGTTTTTGTGTCCTAATATATTATTGTGAGATATCAAATTCACCAAGGGGATTCAGAGGATAAAAATGGTTCGTTTAAAGATAACATTAGCTCAATGGACCTGAAACAGTGTTGTAACAAAATAAAAAAAAAACATATTGTAAAACCTGCTCGGAAGGGTTTGACTAATCAGACCGACTAGCATCAAAATATCAAATCTTATAAAAAAGACAAAAAGACACAAAGTACTTAATATATATATACTAAAAAGTACTAACTTTTTCTCCGTGAAGCGATTTTCCCAAGTTTTCAAAAAGGTACCAGTTAGTTAAATTTTCGGCATTTTCGTTATAGTAGCATAACGCTTGGTATCCAATAGAATGGACTGATCCATTTGGTTCCAATAAGACACACGAGTCCAGTCTAACAGGCTGTAGACCTTCCAATGCCACTACCATTAAGTTAAGACTACTTGCACCGTTACTCATATATCGGTCATAATCGCTTCTGTCACAATAAGCAGCCCCGATTTTATTTGTTCCGATTTCGATAGCCACAACTACAGGTTTTTTGTGAATCATCTGAAAAATTACGAAATAACAGACCATTTATATCAAATGATAACAGTCGATTCATATAAGCATAACATTTTGTAATTGATTAGTGAATCATGAGTATTATTTAGGTAATTGTGAACATAGTTATTTATAGATGCAATCCATAATACAATATACAGGGGGCTGTACTGGCAATTTGCAATTGTATCAGTTTTGCAAAATTTGTTGCATTTAATTAAGCTTGAGTTGTTGTCAACAGATATCAAACCAATCATGATATCCAAATTAGATTTAAATCCAAATTATATCACTTAAAAAAACAACAATTAAACTCGTTCAGATTGTCCCAAACAGCTCAGAAGCCGTAACTGGGTCAATATCCCTAATGCGTTTCAAATTGAGGAACCAAAGTGGTGCGTAAACAAAAGATCTCTCTGTAGTAATATAAGATATGTTTCTATTTTTAAGTGATTGAGTTTAACATATTGTGTTGATTAGAAAAAAAAAGAGAGGACCATAGAAAAAATATATTCAATTTATTAAATTTGCAATTAACTGATTGTGTTAAAAATGGGACTGTTCACCACGAGGAGCCGTATCACGAAAGGATTTTTGGGGTAAGCTTCTTTACGGGAAAAATCACAATTCGTAACCCGCAAATTCAACCGCATATAGATATAGAAAGATGTGGTATGAGTGCCAATGAGAAAACTCTCCATCCAAATAACAATTTATAAAAGTAAACCATTATAGGTCAAGGTACGGCCTTCAACACGGAGCCTTGGCTCACAACGAACAGCAAACTATAAAGGGACCCAAAAATTACTAGTGTAAAACCATTCAAACTGGAAAACCAACGGTCTAATCTATATAGAAACGAGAAACAAAAACACGTACGAATTACATAAACAGACGACACCTACATATGTTTACATATATCGGCTTCTACACGAGCCATTATTCATATCCAAGTTTACGATATAAACTATGCTAAAGAGGAAAATGTTACCATTACAGTCTATGGGAAATCAATAACGCACACTGAACCAACAACTGCAACAAATCAATATTCTTTTGTTACCGAAATCCAATATCTATGATAGTTTATCATTTTTAATCTCAGTGTTTAAAAAACCCTCTTTCGTATGAATCCTGAAGAATCCTTCAGATTGATCAAGCTTTTTTTTAGTAAAAAAGGAATTACAAAGACAATTAATGCATGGTTCAAGTTTGAAACTATAAAGTTACAAAACATGCTAAAGTAGTACATTTTGTCAATTTCAGGCGTATCGGCTGTTTTATTTAAGTTCTATAAATCGTTATATAGTTTTGGTTTTTTTAAGTTTTACTCTCGAGCTTGTCGCTTCACGGCAAATTTGTTTTTAATCTATTGTCCTGGGGACAGACATCTGGAGTCGATTTCACAAAAAAAAACTTACCACTAAGATTGGTCGTAAGTATTCTGAATTGTTCATGACTTACGATCAATCTTAGTCTTAAGTATTTTTGTGAAATCAACTCCTGTTTAATACGGTTTACGTTTTACTGAGTGTTTTATATTCGAGGTTTAAAGGATTAGGGGCAATACGACCCTCACTTGGCCCAAGTATAGTACAAATTTAAAACATACAATACATTATCTTTACCTTGTCAAAATTACACTAAAGTCAGGTTGTTCAGAAAATAAAAACGAATTTATTTTTAAACAAATTACCATTGCAAAAAACTATGACAAAATGTGTATATTTTTGTAAGATATCTCGATTTTTCTTGTTTTACGTCAACTTTGAAGTATATATAAGATTGGAAAAGTATGTGCACATACAAGAAACAATTTTAAATTTAGTAAGAATATGTCAATGGTTGAAATAAAGCTTCACTTCAATTTTTTTGTTGTTTCCTGTCTGCGCACAATTTTTCCTCAAGGAAATATTAATGGAAAACTGCATTTAACTAGTTTTTTTTGTTTTCATAACAACAGTGCATTTTATGATGTTATTATGACGCAATTACACGAACAATTTTCATGTCAATCATTTATATTTTCCAAACATTATGTGCCATATATAATAAATCCCAATAACTTAAATTTATTGGACCATAGCCGGGTCTAAACGCCCCTACTCCTTTCTCCAAGTACACTTTAGTCCTAGTAAAAAGTTCACAATAGATTTTATATAATAATAATCTGTATTGTCATTTAAACAAACTAAACATGTTTATGATGCCTGATGTACAGTAGTTGTCGTTTGTTTATGTAATATATACGTGTTTCTCGTTTCTCGTTTTGTTTATATAGATTAGACCGTTGGTTTTCCCGTTTGAATGGTTTTACACTAGTAATTTTGGGGCCCTTTATAGCTTGTTGTTCGGTGTGAGCCAAGGCTCCGTGTTGAAGGCCGTACTTTAACCTATAATGGTTTAATTTTTAAATTGTTATTTGGATGGAGAGTTTTCTCATTGGCACTCACACCACATCTTCCTATATCTATTATGATAAACTGAAACCAAAAAATTATTATACACTCATACATATGATATGTATGTCTATATCAGTTGTTGCAAATATATAATATAGTGACAAATCAAAATACAAATTACAACATCGTAATATACCACAAAACTTTTATAGAAAGTTCAAGTCTTAAACTACGTTTATATTCTTATATTTACCGATCCCTAGACAAAGTTCACTGACATATTACATCTTAAGCCATTGAAATTTTTATTTGATCTCTCGATCAAAACCTTGTCGGCACAAAAACACACTGACTGCTCTCGAAAAAACACGGACATATAAAAAATAAAAATGAATTTATTCCAACAAATGTCCTCCTCAATGCAATAACAAGAATCTTTATAAAGTGACTGTATATCTAAGGATATATAGATTTTAAAGGTGATGTATTTTTATCATCAATAGTAACTGACCTTATATGGTCTTGCATATAAGGTTTATGCATCTATTTCAAGTCTTACAAAAATGATCTCTGTTTGTTTACATGTTTAATCATCTTTACTCGGAAAAACGAAGTCATATATACTCGAAAAACTATATATACCTACTGTGAAACAGTCTGTCTAAGGATGTTAAATACTTACAATCATACATAGTACTGATAAAACTTCACATATAAAACCATTTTTCTCATAATAAAATTGTGCGCAGATTTAGAAGATGAAGTGTTTAAAAAGAGGGATGTAATATAGAGATAAAGAAAATAAACTGACAACGCCATGGCTAAAAATGAAACAGACAAACAGACAAACAATAGTACACATTAAATAACATATAAAACTAAGGAATAAGCAACACGTACCTCCAACCAAAAACTAGGGGTGATCGCAGGTGCTCTGGAAGGGTAAGCAGATCCTGCTCCACATGTGGCACCCGTCGTGTTGCTTATGTGATAAGAAATCCGGTTAATAGTCTAATTCGGTATGTGACATTCATGAAAGGGAAGGGGATTGTAGTTACGACGTAAGGAGCATATCCGATATCATTTGAGAAACGGTTATTCCATAACGGTTAACCAACTCGTGATGACGTCCGTAAAATTTACGACGGGATGATTTCAACTTCACCATTTGGAACTCTTGGTTTAATAGCTTCCTTGTGAGCAGCAACCCTCTATAAAAAAATCATGATAGAAAATGCAAGCACGGGAATATCAATTGGGAGATATAGACCCCGTACGCAGGTACTACTGGAATGTTGCTACTTAGAAATGGAAAGTTCACAATTGGAAAGCTGAAATTATCTCTTTTGTCGTAAAGTTTTGTTGTCAACCGACCCTCATTGTCAATTTTTAAATGTAAGTCAAGATATGAGGCTGACTTAACTTTATCTGTAGTATCCTTTATCTCTAGTTCGATGGGATAGATGCGTTCAATATAGTCACCAAATTTTGAATTATTTAGTGAAAGTACATCATCTATATAGCGGAAAGTAGAGTTAAAGGATATTGCTAAAGTCTGATCTTTCTTCCTAAGAAGTTTCTGTATGAAGTCAGTCTCATAATAATAAGAAACAAGTCGGCAAGAAGAGGTGCACAATTTGTTAAACTGTATCATGTCAAGCTGTACTTACAAACGTATCCATGACCAATTATTTTTTTCTATTTCATATTGATTTTCTGCAGTTATAACGTTTGATATAACTTACCTTTAGCCACCCATGAACTAATTCGATGGACGTTGTCGAAATCGATCTGGGAACGAAACTTTGTGGACGTTCAATGTCAAGGTTGATTCTTGTCATTTCCTCAGCCAATAATATGTTTCCTTTTCTGGCAACGCTGAATGTTTCGTTTCCGTCAGCTGCTCTGACAGCTGAATTGAATATAATACGTTTAGTTTCTGTTTCTACAGCTTCCTCTTTACTGATGGTGTCATTGAAATTATCCCATTGCCTGTCATATTCCCTGTTTAGTATCTCTGAATGACTTTTGATGGCCTTGATAAGTACTCTTTCTTGCATCTCCATTTTCTTTTTTCCGTCTAAATATCTACCAGTCTCTGATAACTTAATGAATCTTATTCTCTCGTCAATCTGCATGGTGAACATTTGAAGTCTTTTAATGCAAATATCATAGCCCTCACTCAATTCAATCATTTCATGCTTGCTATGTGTTTGTGTAACACACAAGGAACAAATTGCTTCGCAACATTCCTTACAATAAAGACAGCATAACTTATCGTCATGAATTGTGCAGCTAATGGACGTTAAATCAGGCTTTTCCTCCAAATCATCCTCGGTTATATCTTTTGTTTTTACGATTTTGTGCTTGTCAGCATGTTTAAATTTTGGGTGGATCGTTTCTTTGCAGGCACTGCACATATATCGCTTACAATCAAAACACTTCCACTGTATTTATATACTAACTTCGCATACCTCACAAGATTTTTCAACTTGTACCGTATTTTGTAAACTTTTTGATAACGACATTTCACGTCTAGAAATGTTCACTGTTTTCCTAGCCTAGCGACGGATTTAACTTCCCTGTTGAAAACATGACGTCAGTCTTAACTGGACTGATATCTTTAAATATATATACATGTTGTAAACAAACCGGTTGTCAAACACTCCCATACTCTGATTACAAAATCAAAAATGTACATACCTGTGAAATAATTTTAACAATAAAAAATGTAAGACTCACATTGATTGAAATTTTGTATTCACTGCACGATAAAAGACCTTAAAGCACTAGGTTTTTAAAGATAGCAAAAAAGTAAACGGTTATGATACATATTTAAATTCATTTCCGAATACTAGTAGTAAAATGAAAGAACTTCAGTTAAATGTGAATGAAGAATTTTTGGCAGTGTTAGAAAGTGGTGAAAATTCTAAAAAAAAAAGTCTATCATTATCCCTTATGGGCCAGAAAAACTACCATGCCACCTTCAGGTAAATGGATGAATGTTAGAATACGGAATGTTAGTATCAGCCCTGGATTAACTGCACTTACGGAGAATATACATATGTATGTGTGTAAAGGGTTTTCAAGGTTTCACAGGAGCATTTGGATACTGTCAGTTTCTTGAAATATCACAGCGTATTTCTAATAATAGAACTAAATATATCCCCAATGTACGTTTAGAACTGCTGGTTTTACTGATTGAGGCAAATGTTGAGTTTATTTTTTATTTGAAGCAAATTTCCTCTCACTAAATGTTCTAAGTATGACGAATATGTTTACAGCATCTAACACAACTAACTTAACGAAATACAAATACTGCAATAAGTTTGCCTCAAACTCTTGAATTTCATCAAGCAATTGACAATAAGCGTCGGCTAAAAACAAATCTTTCCGACAAAAGAAATGAGTTTAGCTTCCAAATTGTGAATTAGCTTGTTCTTTGTAAAATTTCCAGCTGCGTCTGCATTTGGAGTATAATATAATATATCTTGCAGTTGACACAATACTGAAGGGAGTACGTTTCTTGTGATGCTTTCCTTGAGTAAGTGTTGCTGCTCACAATAGAGCTATTAAACCAAGATTTTCAAGTGGTGCATTTGAAATCATCCTTTCAAAAACATTTCAGACGCCATCGGACTTTTATGGAATATCGGTTTCAAAGATAACGAAGGATATGTATCAATCGTCGTTGCCACAGTCTTGTCCTCCTTTTCCCCGAATGTGACTTATTGACTTAGATCTATCACCTGGTTTGTACTAGGTTGGTCTCCTCCGTAAAACATTCAGTATGCCTTCGGAATATACAAATATTAACAAGAATTTCAATAACGGCCGGAAAACAGACTAGGTTTGTACTTACATGAGCAACACGACGGTTGCCACATGTGAAGGAAGATCTGCTTGGTCTTCCGGGATACTTCGCCTCTCTAAATCATGACCAGAGTTTGAAATGTAATTCTACATGTTTTATGTATTTTTTTATTTATTTTGATTAAAATGTCTTCGATGTATTTTATGACATAATAATAAAATTTGCACTCTTGTATCAAAAGTTGTTGTTAACAGCATATTTTTAATTAAAACAGAATTCAAAGTTACAATTCACAAATATATCTATTCAAATATAAATGGGTTAAATGGGTTTTAAGTTTAAAACATAGAAACTATCGTATAATTGTTCTTAAATAACGCGATTAAAACTTTACTGTCATTCCACCGATATGTGTTTTAGAAGATATGAATGAGGATAGCATTAACAAATACAATGCTTTATTCAAAGTCAGTAAGACAATCAACCACAACAAAATTATGAACGTTATTAAGTATGTTTTGAATAAGCTGAAATCAGATCGGTTACCGTGATTTTTTATTAGATAACGTCTTTAAAACAAATGTCATATTCTACGTTTCAATAGATACGATTTAAAACAATTTATTATTTCATTCTGTATTTTAAAGAGTCCAGTTACAACTTTGTGATCTCATGTAATTCATCGAAAAGGACGAATGCACCGAAAAACATAAATGGGAAAACATACTGTTAAAGTATGAAGAATACAAACTCATGATTAAAGTGCAAAGCTACACGACAAGGCAGCTGCTGAGATTATTTGGACAATCAATATGTGCATCTACAGTCTAAACTGTGTACAGCTTTACAATAATAAAAAAAAGACCGCCATGCAGCCTTATTAGTCAACAATAAAAAGGATGAAAGGGAAACACTAGTTAAATAATAAAAATTACGTAAGTAAATAAGTCCGATCGTTTCACTCGATGAAATGATCGTGCGATTGGGACGACACCTATACTGTTGTTTCTTTGATACATTCCCCATTTCCATTCTCAATTTTATTGATAAAAATACAAGAGAAAATAAGGTCACTGTAAATCACTATGTTCATATGTGTGAAAATGTAATCATTCAAACCTATAAGAGATGAATATATTGTAGGAAACAAGAAAAAAGAAAAGATACCAATCATATGCCATATAAGACAACAAAGACATACTAAGTATCGATCGACCGAAAGAAAGTAAAAAAAACGAAAATACTATAGAGTATAAAATAGCATACACCTCCTATAACTTTTGACAAAAATCCGGTAATAATGCATGGATGAGAAGAGACTTTTTAAAATGAATCATACATTTGTACATTTAATGTCATATGTTACACATATGTATTCCTGACCAGTCACCTAGCTAGTGATGGTGAATGTAGAAACCTTTAAGACAATTCCTCAGTTTTATATCATTACAATGTGTGTCACGTCATGAAGACATCATTTAGCTATTAGTTTTAAAAAGTTAAACTGTGACATATGCTATTTAAAAGTATAGTTTGATTAAAGACTTTATACAAAATATATTTTTCTACTTTCCACCCATATGGATTGATTCTAAAGAAAATCTGCAGATTGAGACGAAATCGCTGTTCCATTTTTTTTTAATCCTTTACCTGTTTTTTGAAATAAATAAATTTAATTAACGTCACTTGAATATAATATCATCAGACGATACACAAAGCCATCTGTTTTACCCATTCACCCAATTTGATATACTCACAATAGAAGTATGCTTTTAAACATCAACAATATCTCAAATTTGAGATCTATATCACACAATTAAGATATTTAAAATAGATAAGAATATGCTTACAATCGTCATAACAGTGTGTTTTATATTTGGGTTTAAATGTTAGTGACATCATAAAAGATTCTGTGATTTAAATCAATGAAAACATTTCCAAGTTTACACTGTTTTTACTATTTAAATACTACAGTGTATGCATAGGTATTATATATAAATGATAGCTGCCATAAATATGTAAAAAAAGGGGGGACCATGTACATTTAAGATTTTTACAAAAACAATTTGTTCATATTTCTTTAAGAGAGAAAGAAATGGATTAACGATTTAGGAATTATACCTTGTTGAATTTGTCTAATTCATTTAGAGGGAATAAACCTTAAACTTTGTCCTTTTTTCATATCATATATTGCCCAAACTTAAATGTAGTTCCGCTTTCTCTAGTATAAAGAAACTTTTATCTTAATGCACACAATCTTCATTATAAACACTAAAGACCAAACGTTTTGAATGCCATTTTGGATTGTGATTGAACGAGATTGTACTGTAAATAAAGATTTAGTAGTGTAATACGAATCAAAGATGTAGTTTGGATATATAGGTATTAGGATTGCTGTTTCGTAGTTGTAAAACTACACATCTCTTCTTATTTTCCTAACTGAAAGCTGTCAACACGGAGGTTGTGAGTTCCAACCCCTCCCCCCCCAAAAAAAAAAACCCTTAACAATTTAATGATAATGCATGTAAAAGTCATGGCTATTGTTATGCAAACACAAAAGCCAGCTGTGACCGTGTCAAATGTTGTCGAGAAAAGTACATTCTGCAAAATCAGCAGTTTAAGTACCTCTTTTCAAAATACGCTGCTGTATTTGTTTTGCTTGTATATAATTTTCATAATGTAGTGCAAAATTAATGTAAACATATTATTGGCAATATTTTCACATGCAAAATTAAAAAGAAAATGATGAGGCGGGGCAAAATGATCAATTTGGAAATGAGGAATACCAATGCTTATACAAATGAATACATATTTTTTAACATTCATAAATTCTATATTGCACGCTTTGCTGTTTTAACAAAATACTTAATGTACAGCATTCCATCAAGTACCCCTGTTACACACAATCATTACTGAATATCCAGGGAGAATATACAATAAAACTTCTTTATTTTATACATGGTTATTTTCATACTTTTCTATTTTCTATTATTAATTTATAAATAATCATAATATCACATAAAGTCTTGTTTTGTTTTGTTTTGGTCTCTTGTGGACAGTTGTCTCATTGGCAATCGAACCACATCTTCTTTTTTATATTATCGAAGTAAAGATGTTATAGACGCTGTGATGTGAAATTTACGGACGAAAAACCGTCATCGATTCATTCAATAAGATTTTGAAAAATGTGAAATGTGTTCCTTTAAATTCTTCAATTTGTATTTTAGATTAAACTGTTATTCATGATACGTTCTGTTTTCACATGGACGATTAAATACAAAAGGACTTGATATGAAAATAGTATGTAAATCATAATATAAAAGAAGTCTACATTTTAAACAAAAATCTATATTTGTGTAACCTACTTATCATTTATACAAAATATTGCTTTAGTAATGTGTAAGTATTATTGTGACGTTTTAAAAGGAAAAGGAAACGAAGGCCGATTTCATTGGAAACTCATCTTCGTATTTCTTCCTCAACAAACTAAACAAGATGGCAGGTATGTTAAATATTTAGGATATGTTTATACAAAATCAGTTATTTGTTTTAGTATGTTTATACATGATAATTTGAAATTTAAGATAACTTTGAAAAGAACTACTGGATATATTAAATGTATGCTAACCAGCAATTGATTATCGAGATTGTGTTCAAGTTGCAGTAAGAAATAAAGTTACAGATCGAGTTTAAAAAATGGAGTAATAGTTTCAATAGGAGTTCAAAGTCGAATTTTGAATTTTGAATATTTTAGGAACAAAAGAAAAAAGTGTGTTTTATACCCAAAGTCAAATATATACCAGAATGAATATAAAAACCCCTGAAAGTTGCATAACCACGATATAAGTTTCACATTTTTTGAATGAATAACGAGGAGAAGAAACTTTAAAACCTTACTTTACTGCTTAGGTACTATCATGATTGTTGAAGTGTTCTTTTTGTACGTTCTCGTGCGACAATGTTATTCTTTGGACCCAATGATTTTCTTTAAAAAAAAACCTCACCCAATACACCATTGATTTGATTATTTCAGGATGAAAAAAATGTCATTGAGAGTTGTTGTCTCCCTCTGAAGAATAGGTCGTTTCGTGATCCCAAGTTTTGTCAAAATATGTTTTTTTTCAACAGATAAAAGTAAAAACAACGGAAAAAAACAAGTAAATATCATACGTGCATGTTACGGAATTATAACACCGTTTAGGTTAATACATTGACTTAAATAAAATAGCATTACAATATTGGATTAGACTATAAAAGTTTACAGTAAAAAAAAATTAAGCACTAATTTAAACACGGGGAATGACTGTGTTCGGTTTTTATTGTTTCAACTATATGATTGTCCGTATGCGTATGCAACACTTCGGCATGATCATTTTAAAGGTATGCATGAATTCATGCCCGATATATTTCATGTATGCAGAAACACTGAATATCATGCATGGTATTTTACAGGTTAAAAGTGTACTGTCATTTATAACGTATTATAAACATTTCATTAATAGGAAGACAGTAAAAGTAATAGACACCAGTCTTTTTCACACCTTAATTCGAATCTTTCTTTAAATAATATATTTTTGTTTTAATCACAATTGAATTATTAATTAATGCATGTTCTGGTTTATATTCAAGAACTTTTTAACGTAGCTGAATTTGTGGCCTTCAAATTTTATATATAATTTTATATATATGCATGAAAAAACTTTTCATAATTAATGCTTAAGTACCGTGTAAATACTGCGTAGGTCAGGACGGAAAAAGAAATAAAGGCAGATTTCACGGAAAACACCACTTTGCACCTTCCCACAATATACTATACAAGGTGGCAAGTATGCAATATCTTGAGGATGTTTTCCCGGATGTTTTTCTATCAAACAATTAAGTGTAATGTCATCAATTATTTTTTTAAAATTTATATTATGGTATTGTTATTTATTCCTATGATAATTGAAATTAAAGGGAAATGTAAAAATACTGGTTATATCAAAGTTGAAAAAATGACAATATTTAGTAGATATAGGAAGATGCGGTGTGAGTGCCAATGAGACAACTCTTCATCCAAATAACAATTTAATAAAAAGGGAAACCATTGTAAGTCAATGTACGGCCTTCAACACGGAGCCTTGGCTCACACCGAACAACAAGCTATAAAGGGCCCCAAAATTACTAGTGTAAAACCATTCAAACGGGAAAACCAACGGTCTAATCTATATAAAAAACGAGAAACGAGAAACACGTATATAAATTACATAAACAAACGACAACTACTGTACATCAGATTCCTGACTTAGGACAGGTGCAAACATTTGCAGCGGGATTAAACATTTTAATGGATCCAAACCTTCTCCCTTTTTCTGAAACAAAAGCATAACATCACAACATAGAAAAACACACGATAAAATATCAATTGGCAGACTTAACTCAATCAAAAAACGTAAATTAATACACAATGAATGAATAAATTTAGTATATGAATTCAATGCTGCTTTTTGAAATTCTTAAATCCAATTGCGCTGATTTCTAATATGAAGTGCTTCGGTGAACTGTTTTACAACCCTATGAAAAAGCAAAAGGGAGCATACACTTAACTAATTAGATAAGAATTTGTGCATCATGACGCGGATAACAGTTTTATTCCAGATTACTTTTATTCAAATACATGTTTTTACATGTCATATATCAAATGTACTCGATTTACCTTTTAAGAGAAGCCTGTACATTTTATATGTTTACGTTCAATCTATCTTTCAAATCATCATTTGTTTTATTTCAATTTCGCTTTGTATATACAGCTTTTTCATCAAGAACGCGTCTTTTGGGGAATGTATAATATTCATAGATTAATTGTTCCGTTTAGGTACTGGTTCCCAGATATGATCTCTACGTTTCATCTCATAGAGACATAACTTGGGAATGCTACCAGTATAAGTAAAACATTATAGAGTCAGCCTTGAATTCTGAGGAAGCCCCTAAATGAAGGTAGGGGTAGTACAGAAAGTTTAAACTCTTTTATAAGTTCGAAGGCATCTAATAGTTGAAAATATGCTGCACAGCCCTATATTTTAACGTTTGAAGCACATAGTAGTGCATATGAGCTTTTCATTTTAAGATTTTTTCGAAACTTCATAGTAAAAGTGGTACAGGTTTTGTTGTATAAGGAGTTATTTTTAAAATTCCATTGTCAATATTTACAGAAATGCTACCTTCAACTTAATTTTAAGATTATTTATTTTTCTAACAATCAAGATTTTTGTTCTTATTACAGACAACGTAGCACAAAACATATCAATAGCGCTGTATCGTTTTATGTGTCAGAATATAGTTGGAACAGAAGATCATGTTAAACAACTCAGATTGATTAACACCGTCCGCGATAACTTGTCTAGTGATGAAAAGATGACATTTATTACAAGTGGTAGTTTCGGGGAAGGACTTGAGATGCGAGGCAGCGATTTAGATATTATGTGTGTGCTCAAAGATATGAAGATTCAAGATGTGAAATCCAGTTCACATCCAAGAATTAGATATTGGACAATGGATACAGATGATGTAAAGCCTGGATTTACTAAATTGTATTGCGAAAATACATGTGGTATGTCCCATAGAACTCTTGAAGAAGTAAATGGTAAATATTATTTTTCGAGCGCTATATTTAGACAAGGCCTTTTGGTTGATAAGAAAAAACTTACTATTCATGGACCGTGTATATCTGACAACTATGAAAAGATGGATATAGCCTTATGCCTTCGTTGTAAAACCTGGGTAGCACCTGCAACAGAATGGATAACCAGACCAAGCAATCAGTGGCCAAGTTATAATGTAAAACAACGTATTATAGAACATGGGGTACTCTTTGTACCGATCGGAGTAAAAGGGTCACCAAAAGAACATCTTGAATGGCGAATATCCTTTTCAGTTGGTGGAAAACTTCTCATAAATACGTTTACACACACTCAATTATTATGCTATGCCCTCTTAAAAATTCTCTTGAAAGATGTTATTGCTGCTAACTCTGAATGTAAAGATTTACTCTGTTCATATTTTCTGAAAATAATTATTTTCTGGATATCTGAAGAACTACCGCAACATGCATGGAAACCTTTCAGTCTTATACCTTGTTTTATGCAATGTTTGAGGCGACTGATTTATTGTGTTGACTATGCAGTTTGCCTGCATTATTTCATTCCAGAAAACAACATGTTTGAGAACAAGATAGAGGGTCGTGCTCGTGAAATACTATTAGAGAAATTATTTACCCTGCATAGTTATGGTTGGCGATGCATTTTATTTTCCGATCAAATATCTAAGTTTCATAAATCAATGCAGAATTTCCACATCGAACCACATTCGTTGTATGTGCCTGAAGTTGTAACAATAATTAATTCGCTCCAATTGCAGTCTTTAAATATTTTGGTCACTCATATTATTAAGAACGAATTCCAAAGAGGAATACAACTGATTGTTTCATGTCAGAAATCTTCAATAAAATACTTATACACATATTTTATGTCAGTGGTGTGTTCAATACGTGCCCAGACGTTACCACTGACCATTACGTGCAGTAATAAATACCAATACACACAGTATAGATCATGTATTAGTATTTTACAACAGAATATCTATCACGATGCTGTATCTGGATGGCTGATGTTAGCTTCGTTTTTCTACAAGACAAAGCAATACAATAAAGCGTTACGCATCATCGAGTATTCTATAACTAAATATCCTCCCGGAAAACTGTTCCGTTCCATGGATGTGATGGATATAGATCACCGATTACTTAAACTGAAAACAATCCAGAAGAAAAGCATTGTCCAACAGTGGAGAATAATGTTAGTAGATGTTATGTTATTCGAACAGAACTCTGTATTAATACCTAACGAACTTCTTAAGGAAGTAATGAATGACATGTGTAGTATTCATACTATACAGTATGCTTTATTCCTTAACTTTCGTTGTCATTATCATCTAAATAACGCCAGGCAATATGAGGATTCCCTGTAACATCTACAACTGCGTAGAGGAACCAATTTATCGACCGTACAAGGGCTGTATAGCCAGTCAAGATCGTTAAAACTTCATTTTGTTGGAGCCAATTTATCTTAAAGAAAATAGCGATACCGACTTTTCAGCCTACAATCTCAATTTAGCTGATTTGGGAATAATCGTGGATATCAAGCACCATAGAAATATTTGACAAACTTGTTAATGCGAAAGAAAATCAAAATATAAAGACACGTCAGTAAAATAACATTAGAAAATTACCGAAGAAAGAAAGGTTACACGATATCCACATCAAGGAATAGAAATATAACGCTATACACTATAACGATGTTGATTATATGCTTGGCAAACACAATTTTTATAATATATCTATTACAAACAGCTTTGTCGTAGTGTTTGGTACGGTGTACTGAAACTGGTTCGTTTGCATAAATACACTTCCTTATGCATCTCTTATTATAAAATGTTCTTAAATTTTGCTAACATTGATAATGAGTACATTTCATACTAAAAGTCTATGCAATGGTTTAAGCTATACACCGCACCGAGTCAAACAATATGAAACTGATAACAAGAAATTCCAACTGGTGCGGAAATTATTGTTTACATTTTTTTCTTTTTCGTGAAATGTTCTTTCACTATTTCACAACAATTGTAGGAAATACTTATACTTTGACATGTGTTTGATTGAAACAAAGATAAATCACACAACAAAAAAATCACGAGAAAGTACTTATAGACGGAAATATTAAATAAATGACAAAAATAGAAAAGACAACTTTTGAGTTCGATGCATTTCCGTCAAAACTCTGGTTTTAGGGAACATCGTTCGTATGTTTTGGGGCATCGTCACTTCCGTTCCAAATAATTGGGATGTTCTGATACCTAACAGAAAACCCTGGCCGTTTTTGGCACAACTTTTTTGAACTTTTGGTCCTCGATGCTGTTCAACTTTGTACTTGTTTAGGCTTTCAAACTTTTGTATCTGGGCGTCACTAGTAAGTCTTGTGTGGACAAAATGCATTTCTGGCGTATTACAATTTTAAACTTTTTGTTAGCTATTATTCGTGTGTTTCTTTGTCAATTGTGGTCTCCTATTTATTTATATTGTGGTCCTTTAATGTTGTGTTGTCATTTTAATGTTATTTTTCACATGGTCATAAAAGAGGAAGGTTTGACATGCCACAAAACCAGGTTCAATTAACCCACCATTTTTTCCTTTAAAAATGTCCTGTACCAAGTCAGGAATATGGCCATTGTTATATTAAATCTCGTTTCTGTGTGTGTTACATTTTAACGTTCTGTTTCCTCTCTGTTTTGTTTTTTTTGTTTGTTTTCTCTTATTTTTGAGTGTGAATTCATATTACTAAGACGCGTCACGGTACTTATCTATCCCAAATTCATGTATTTGGTTTTGATGTTATATTTGTTATTCTCATAGGATTTTGTCTAATGCTTAGTCCGTTTCTGTGTGTGTTACATTTTAATGTTGTGTCGTTGTTCTCCTCTTATATTTAATGCATTTCCCTCAGTTTTAGTTTGTTACCCCGATTGTGTTCTTTGTCCATGGATTAATGATTTTTGAACAGCGGTATACTACTGTTGCATATATATTGACTTTATAAATATACTGTTCCCAGATACAAGTCAGATATTGATCATGAGTGCATATGTATTACTTCAAACTTTGAACAAAGAAGAAACAAAAAGTTTTATTTGCTATCTGATATAATGAAGAGATAATTATTGTGTAACGTTCATTTTCATCTCCGCCTACGATAGGGAGTTCTTTGATCATAATATTTTTTTACAGTAGCATGATGAGTTAAAATGTGTTCCTCGTCCAACCTGAACATCATACTGTTCATTTCATTACTACATCATTGATTAATTTCTTGTAAGTTGAATAATGGCCAGTGGCAAACATTTAAATCTTTTTCTGGAACTGAAACAACTTGAAATAGTCGTAAAGGGGTAAACTACACAATATTTGACTGATATTATTCAATGTAAAATAAATTGGACACGAAAAGAAGATATAAAATTATCACGCGTAAAATTTCTGATAACTTTTCTGCATTAGTACCATTTAGCAATGTTAAAGAAAAATAGCCTACAGTTGTTTTGTGTAAAGGGGAAACAAGAGTTCAGTGATAAAAAGGATAAATCAGTGATTGATTCGGAATTTTCAAATGTCTGTGACAGTAAAATATTCTGTTTGAAAGAGTCGTAAATGACTTAAGGATGTACACCTCTGAGGAGCCAAACGTTTCTAGAGTTAAACTTTTTTTCTTAACCTAATTTTTGGCTGTAAATAAATGGTGAAAAAAAACCATATGGTGGTGCACTTATTTTTTTGCTGGAACCCTTTGAAAGTACCCAATATTGATGATTTCCCCATTTTTCATCACCTTTTGCCCATTTTGGGACTATTATTGTGAAAAAATGACATTCAACAACTTAACTTTTTCTAATATTTTCAATAAAGATGAAGTGGACCAATCTGAATAAATTTCAATTAAAAAAGCTATAGGTAGGTGTTAATATAAAAAAAGATTTATCATATTTTGATGCTTTTTGTGTCAAATTTACCATGCTGTCAATTTTGTAAACTTGTGTTTTTTCTCCGTTTAAAGAACAAAATGCATATGTTTTCAACTTTTTTGTTATAAATGACACATATCTAAAAGAAAAAGGGATATGGGATGTAATTGCTTCTGGTAAACTCCTTTTAAGAGTTAAGTTTAATTATATCAGTTTTTAAATTCATTGATATTTGCCACTTATATCACATATCTTGGAAATAATTTCAAGAACGAGATTTCAACGAGACTGAAACACTGAAACGTCATAAGTGGCAGATAGACATTTTAACAGCTATAACTCAGCCGTAACCATCCAAATCACATCCCCCCGCCACATTTTTTTTTTCAGTTTTGCTTTAATTTATCTTCACCATTTATGTAATTTAAGTATACTGCAATTACGTCAAAATTCCAACTGAACACTATCACATTTATAAATCTTGGTCAATTTTAGTGATGTCAAAATACACGACTTTCATTCATTTTCACATTAGGTCACCTAACGGACATCTTTCGGAATTTTTTTTTTTCGTCCAGTAACTTTAAGGAGTAATTGCAAAATTGCAAAACGTATTTCAACTTATTTTCGACAGGTACTATACCAAATTGCCATGGGTTTCATAGGTGAGAATATCATTCAAGTAGAAAATTGTAACTACATATTTTCTTTATTTTGTACGTCCGAAGCGCTTTTCTGTGTTAAATTTTCATCAGAGATGCCCAATCCCATACTATATCACAAAGAAGGACCTAAAATAAACTAATTCATCTCTGAGCGTTAAAGATTGACATCGTATATTGCAGTTCTTATTGTACATCACTCATAAACGAATAAATTATATACAAAATTGTACAAAAGATATTTCGAACATGGGGATGGTAGAAATCTCACAACCGTGGTTCACTCCATCCCATTCTGTATATGCATGTCCTATCATAGGAACCTCTAATTAAATGGCTGACATTGGTTTGTTGTCTAACATTTTTGTTTTGTTTGTTTATTGCTGTTGTTTTCTCTTTAAAATTGATACACATCATCATTTCAAAGTACAGTTACCATGTAATAAAAACGTTTAATTCAGATAATTTAAAAAATGAATTGATCATCTAGATGTTTATTAACTAATTTAGATATTTCAAATTAAGTTTTCAAGGGATAATACCTCAATAGAGAAGTTTTCTTTACTTCTTTGACATAAATTAAGTTCAAGTATTAACACTTTTGCCTAAAAATGAAATATCTGAAATATAAGAGGTAATATTATTTGGTAACAAAATTAGAAAATTTCCCCATCGGACATAAAACAATATACTGAATGAAGCGGTTTAGGTCCCCTTATTGTCCAGTGCCAAACATTACATGAGTACACTGGACAAGAATCAATTATGAATGGTGAACAGGATCTGAGGTTCGTGTCAGATATGAAATGTGAGAATAATTTTTAATAAATTCAACCTCATCCTAAAGAACAACCTCGCTTAATAAGTTCGGTTGAAAAAAAAACATATTTATTTACAAATGAATTGAAGCAGTCATTTAGGAGGGGGATGACAGGGGGTACCCTTCTCCCTTCTCCCACCCCTCTTCTCCTTTCTCCTACCCCCGTTCTCCTTTCTCCCATTAGAATAAAACATCTACTTTTGCCGGAGATAAATTAAAAAAAATTCTCCTTTCTCCAACTTTTTCTTCTTTCTCCAACTTTTTCTCCTTTCTCCCAGCCTTCCTCTCCTTTCTCCTTTCTCCCACCCCCTTTTTCCTTTCTCCTACCCTCTTTCTCCCTGTCTCCCTTACCCCTGTCCTCCCCCTCATTTAGATCTGAGATTAAAATTTGTGACGTAACTATAGTAAAAGTAGCAGGAAACAAATCCAGGAAACGTACATGATTCATTGGAATATTCAATCAAAGTAATGAAATAAAATCAATAAGTATAAATGTTAATTTTTATTAAAAATATAAATAACAAAGTAATTCAACAGATTTTCTCTCTTAAATAACAAATACACGACGAGTTCAATCATGCACCTAATGACATACATTAAAATATATAAACATTGCACACTTTTCAAAATACACACAATTGTATTACATGTAATATACCATCTTACAACAATGATATTGAGACAAAGAGTGTAATGCTTAAGACTGTCTAGCAATCATAATTTTAGGGATGTCTACTGTTCCCCACAGGGGCTTAAATGTCTAGACAAAATGAAGAGCAAAGATAAGTTATGGTGTTTTATTGATGAATTTTATGTTATAACAATTTTAACAAAAACTATCAAAGAATCCTTAAACAAACGAATACTGAGGTCCCAAAATATTCCAATGTGTAAAGAAATAGGTCCGGTAAGAGCCGAATTTGGCTACCAATTTCAGGTTCATCTGACAAAAGATTTTGGTAACTTTTTAAACACTTAAGTGTCTACTTCAGTTGATTCAATTAGTTTAAGTGAAAGATTTTAACTGTTTTAGTCATTAAAAACGCTCTGATTCAACCTTTAATATGACAAATCTATCAAAATTTAATATGACAACAAAACGTCAGTTTTCAAATAATTATTATCAAAAAATGAAAGTGGCCGCAACCTTTATACATGTTATGTATTATCGATAAATACAACTTACATTTCAAGAATGAACACAAATGAGGCCACTTTCATTTAAGACGGAAACCGTCTGAAATTTAACTAAAATGCTAAAATTGTGATGATTTCATTAATTTAGTATGACTTAATGATGATAGTATCCGATATATGTTCATAGTATTGTCAAAAACAGCCCTATATTTATGTAGCATTCTAATTTCCAATAAATAAGTAAAAGTTTACATTTTAACAATTTTGTAAAACTGCTATATTTTGGGGCCAAAAGGGGGTCTTACTGGACATAATCCTTTTAACTTTTCATGGCCGAAGCTGGACATATAAGAACTAAATGTTCTACAGGAATTATTAGAAACCGTGTTTCCCTCTATGATCACATTTGTTATCAAACGATAGTTTATGGATTTCTGATATCCTTACAAAAATAATTAGTTTAGTACAGGGAACTGACGAGGGGTCACTGATTGTCTTAATTAAATCACATCATGTAAACTTTGTCGCCTTTTGGTTATAATAATATTATCATGTCTGTTCCGCAAATAGCATGTAAATAAAACAGCTGCATTGTACATATATCACACATTCGCCCAACTCAAACACTTTTTACCACAAATTCATTACCACAAAAACAAAATAAATAACAGAGTTACTTGCACATGAATAAATATGACTCTTACTTTTAAATGTAAAACGGAAATATACTGGCAGTGAAAGACAGAGGTATTATGGGACTAACAAACTTATTACAATTCTTCTTTTTCTCCCTCCGAAGAAGGAGAATCTTGATATATATTACTTATAATTGGATTAACAATGTCTTCTAAAGCTTTCTTCTGTTCTTTCAAATCATGG